>NC_090175.1:240000-400000 GCF_024679245.1 Pseudorasbora parva | reverse complement strand
ACCAGCACTGAGATGCAGTTCTAAAAGTATTTAATTTAATAAAAGTAAAAGATGGAATAAAACATATTTCATAGTGTGAAATAATACATTTTTTTTGTTTTAGTTTTTTTGTTAATTTTTTTGTTTTTGAAAAACTTTTAATATATTTCTGTTAAATTGACAGGCAAAATTATCTGCCAATGGGGTGAGAAAAATTTCTGTTTGGGACGGAAACAAGAAACAAGATTTCAATCAGAAACAAGGTTATTTTTCTCACCCCATTGGCAGATCATTTTTCCTGTTTTAAGCAAAAACTCTCTTCATTTAGATTTTGTTTTTAAGAAAACAAGAAAAATATCTAGTAAATGCATCTTAATTTGAGACTTTTTAGATATTTGGATTAGAAACAAGACAAAATTACTAAGGAGGAAGAGTGTTTTGGGCAGTGCACTTTAACAAGCTCAGAGAAAAATGTTGATTATAAATGTATTTTTTGACATGAGATGCTGTCTACGCAGACTGAAGTTTTCTTGCATTCTTAAAAATAAGATGGATGGTGTCATTATTGAGCTTAATCTCAGTCGTCATGTGATGACTCTGTGAAACGGATCTGTTTGTGTGTGGGGATACCCTTCAGTGACTCCGTAGAGCACTAGTAATCCAGGTTTGCTAATCTGAAAAAGTGCATCTGGAGCAGAGTGATCCAATACGGGTTTGCTTTGAAAAGCCGGCACAAATGTAAAATGGATTACCTGATCCTGGATAGCAAAACATGGAATATCCAAATCCAGATAATTCTGATCCAGATTAAACTTTTTGAACAACTGGCCCGTGTGATGAATCATTCAGACAGATGTGTGTGTACAGCCAAATCAAATTCTGCTGCAATGTTGTCCTGTTTAACACTGTGAAGCTGCTTTGAAACAATCGGCATTGGAAAAGCGTGATATAAATAAAGTCGATTGATTGGTTGTTGTGTTTGTGTGTTTGGTTTTCTGACGGATATGTTCTGCTTTCGCAGGTGATATCAGTCATGTGGTGATCCGGCCTCACACACACACACTCACACACACTGATCATGGCGCACCCGTATGACCCCTGGCTGCGCTCCGGGCCGCCGCAGGACGAGGTGAGCGTGTCTGGCTGGTGGGATGTGCACAGCGGGGCCGCGGCGGGATGGATGGACCTGCAGGGGGCGGGGCTGGGGGCGGGGCCGGGGCAGGCTGGGGCCATGAGTTCCTACACGGCCGACCCTCAGATGTGCTGCCTGCCGCCCTCCGGCTCCGCCCACTCCGGCCTGCACTTCCCGCCCGAGGGCTTCAAGATGGAGCCTCTCCCGGCGGATCTGCTCCCGCTCCCGCAGGCCTCGTCCTCTTTCCCCTCGGAGGATCCTCAGGAGTCTGCTGGGGTTTCCTCGCGCCCCAAACAGCGGCGAGCTGGCGGCCGCGCCCCTGGTCAGGCCTCCTGCCGCTGCCCCAACTGCCTGAGTGCTGAGTCCCTGGGCAACAGCGGAGACAAACGCAAACACCTGCACAACTGCCACATCCCCGGCTGCGGGAAAGCCTACGTGAAGACCTCGCACCTCAAAGCTCACCTGCGCTGGCACAGCGGCGACCGGCCCTTCGTCTGCAACTGGCTGTTCTGCGGCAAGCGCTTCACCCGCTCGGACGAGCTGCAGCGCCATCTGCAGACACACACCGGCACAAAACGCTTCGGCTGCGGCTCGTGCCCACGCGTCTTCCTGCGTGCCGACCATCTGGCCAAACACGTGCGTGTGCACGAGACGGCGAGCCAGCCAGGCGACGAGACAGCTAGCGGAGGGACGCCCCGGCTCAGGGTTAAGACGGAGGCAGAGACCGGGGACGACGATACAGCCAACGGCTGACTCTCACAAACCACACCCACAGATGCAAACCATATCCACATCTGTAAATCATCTGGAGGAAGTGCCATTAGCATGTAACTCGTAATGATAGTCTTTTATATATTCAGTTTTATTTATATTTGTACATTTTGTGTTTCATTCTTATTTAATTAACTTAAAGATGTTTGTGTGTGTGTGTGTGTGTGTGTGTGTGTGTGTGTGTGTGTGTGTGTGTGTGTGTGTGTGCGCACGTGCACGTTTGTTTTTGTGAAATATCAGGCAGAACACGTGTATAATGCCATGGGTATGACACAGGTATTACAGGAGAGGGTGAAATATGAGGACATTACCCATGGCCCCACTTTACAAAAGGCTTATAAATCACACAGGAGGAGTTTTTATGAGAAAGTAAAAATGCAGAATGTTTCCTGTGATGGGTAGGTTTAGGGGCAGGGGAAGTGTAAGGGGATAGAAAATATGGTTTGTACAGTATAAAAACCATTATGCCTATGGAATGTCCCCATATTTCACAAAAGAGAGAGAGAGAGAGAGAGAGAGAGAGAGAGAGAGAGAGAGAGAGAGAGAGAGAGAGAGAGAGAGAGACAGAGTTGTAATCTAGAGATTTTTTAGTGAGGATATGTCGTTGGTTTGAATAAATATAAAATGCATTTTGATAATTTTTCATATATGTGTAAGTGCTGTAAGAAACAATAAAACAATAAACAAATTAGGAAAAATGTTATTCTTTTAACTCATTTATTTATACTATGACTGACTATTTTTTCTTTTCTTAAAATTAATAATATTCAGTACGAAATTTATACACATACTTACACAACACTTTGATTCGAGATTAAAGAAAAACTAAATATAAAAATAACAGTGTATCATAAAATGTGTATCATAAAAAGGGTTGTTATATATTAAAGTTATTTAAATCAGGAGACACAAGACATTATCATACAACATCATTACAAAATGTAATCTTCATGTTTTGAAGCCTCCTTCAAAGGACTAGTTTGTTTCTATATTTGTTTTCTTGAAATTCATGAGAACCACCGTAGTATCTTCATACACTTCAGGATGTTTTCGGTTATAGAACCCAAACTACACACAAACACACAAATACACTTTGGCTTGAGAATGATGAATGATGACATCAGGTGTGAGGCGATTTGATTGGTTTTTACCTTCATCAGCAGGATCAATATGATAATGAGTAGGATGAACCCGCCCCCTGCGCCAGAGCCAACGATCAGCATTTTATTGGGTGAAATGACAAACTCCCCTTCCACTGCAATCTGAGAGGAAAAGAGAGAAACCTTTCAAATGTTGATCATCTTTAAATGATGTATGAAGGAGTGAGATATGGGTACCTGTAATCTGTGAGGGTCGTCCTGCAGAGGGAAGAAGAAATAGTTATAAATCTGCCAGACCAGTGTCTGTATCTGTAAGACTGTAGCAGTGAGGTCAGTCATGAACTCAAGAGCTGCAGGGCTGTGGTGTGAATACAGACCAACACTGACAATCACACTCAGCTGCTGGCCTGTAGATGGCAGCACAACATCAGTTATGGCAAAGCTACAGATTTCAGGCTCGTCACCTTCAGGCTGGTTGATGTCTGGTTGTAGCGGCTCCTGTTGAAGTGGAGCTCGGCACTGATGTCGAAGACAAAATCCTCTCTGAACTTGCTGAAGGAATGTTTCTAAAGCAGCAGAAACAGAGTCTGGGTTTAGAGTTATTCCATCTTAAACTCGTGTTTGTGTCTCTGTGTGGAGTCTGGGTTTAGAGTTACTCCATCTTAAACTTGTGTTTGTGTGTCTGTGTGGAGTCTGGGTTTAGAGTTACTCCATCTTAAACTCTTGTTTGTGTGTCTGTGTGGAGTCTGGGTTTAGAGTTACTCCATCTTAAACTCGTGTTTGTGTGTCTGTGTGGAGTCTGGGTTTAGAGTTACTCCATCTTAAACTCGTGTTTGTGTGTCTGTGTGGAGTCTGGGTTTAGAGTTACTCCATCTTAAACTCTTGTTTGTGTGTCTGTGTGGAGTCTGGGTTTAGAGTTACTCCATCTTAAACTCGTGTTTGTGTGTCTGTGTGGAGTCTGGGTTTAGAGTTATTCCATCTTAAACTCTTGTTTGTGTGTCTGTGTGGAGTCTGGGTTTAGAGTTACTCCATCTTAAACTCGTGTTTGTGTGTCTGTGTGGAGTCTGGGTTTAGAGTTACTCCATCTTAAAATCGTGTTTGTGTGTCTGTGAGGAGTCTGGGTTTAGAGTTACTCCATCTTAAACTCGTGTTTGTGTGTCTGTGGGGAGTCTGGGTTTAGAGTTACTCCATCTTAAACTCGTTTTGGCGTGTCTGGGTTTAGAGTTATTCCATCTTAAACTCGTGTTTGTGTGTCTTTGTGGAGTCTGGGTTTAGAGTTACTCCATCTTAAACTCGTGTTTGTGTGTCTATGCGGAGTCTGGGTTTAGAGTTACTCCATCTTAAACTCGTGTTTGTGTGTCTGTGTGGAGTCTGGGTTTAGAGTTACTCCATCTTAAACTCGTGTTTGTGTGTCTGTGGGGAGTCTGGGTTTAGAGTTACTCCATCTTAAACTCGTGTTTGTGTGTCTGCGGAGAGTCTGGGTTTAGAGTTACTCCATCTTAAACTCGTGTTTGTGTGTCTGCGGAGAGTCTGGGTTTAGAGTTACTCCATCTTAAACTCGTGTTTGTGTGTCTGTGGGGAGTCTGGGTTTAGAGTTACTCCATCTTAAACTCGTGTTTGTGTGTCTGCGGAGAGTCTGGGTTTAGAGTTACTCCATCTTAAACTCGTGTTTGTGTGTCTGCGGAGAGTCTGGGTTTAGAGTTACTCCATCTTAAACTCGTGTTTGTGTGTCTGTGGGGAGTCTGGGTTTAGAGTTACTCCATCTTAAACTCGTGTTTGTGTGTCTGTGTGGAGTCTGGGTTTAGAGTTACTCCATCTTAAACTCGTGTTTGTGTGTCTGTGTGGAGTCTGGGTTTAGAGTTACTCCATCTTAAACTCGTGTTTGTGTGTCTGTGTGGAGTCTGGGTTTAGAGTTACTCCATCTTAAACTCGTGTTTGTGTGTCTGTGTGGAGTCTGGGTTTAGAGTTACTCCATCTTAAACTCGTGTTTGTGTTTCTGTGTGGAGTCTGGGTTTAGAGTTACTCCATCTTAAACTCGTGTTTGTGTGTCTGTGTGGAGTCTGGGTTTAGAGTTATTCCATCTTAAACTCGTGTTTGTGTGTCTGTGTGGAGTCTGGGTTTAGAGTTATTCCATCTTAAACTCGTGTGTGTGTGTCTGTGGGGAGTCTGGGTTTAGAGTTACTCCATCTTAAACTCGTGCTTGTGTGTCTGTGTGGAGTCTGGGTTTAGAGTTACTCCATCTTAAACTCGTGTTTGTGTGTCTGTGTGGAGTCTGGGTTTAGAGTTACTCCATCTTAAACTCGTGTTTGTGTGTCTGTGTGGAGTCTGGGTTTAGAGTTACTCCATCTTAAACTCGTGTTTGTGTGTCTGTGTGGAGTCTGGGTTTAGAGTTACTCCATCTTAAACTCGTGCTTGTGTGTCTGTGTGGAGTCTGGGTTTAGAGTTACTCCATCTTAAACTCGTGTTTGTGTGTCTGTGTGGAGTCTGGGTTTAGAGTTACTCCATCTTAAACTCGTGTTTGTGTGTCTGTGTGGAGTCTGGGTTTAGAGTTACTCCATCTTAAACTCGTGTTTGTGTGTCTGTGTGGAGTCTGGGTTTAGAGTTACTCCATCTTAAACTCGTGTTTGTGTGTCTATGGAGTCTGGGTTTAGAGTTACTCCATCTTAAACTCGTGTTTGTGTGTCTGTGTGGAGTCTGGGTTTAGAGTTATTCCATCTTAAACTCGTGTTTGTGTGTCTGTGTGGAGTCTGGGTTTAGAGTTACTCCATCTTAAACTCGTGTTTGTTTGTCTGTGGGGAGTCTGGGTTTAGAGTTACTCCATCTTAAACTCGTGTTTGTGTGTCTGTTTGGAGTCTGGGTTTAGAGTTACTCCATCTTAAACTCGTGTTTGTGTGTCTGTGTGGAGTCTGGGTTTAGAGTTACTCCATCTTAAACTCGTGTTTGTGTGTCTGTGTGGAGTCTGGGTTTAGAGTTACTCCATCTTAAACTCGTGTTTGTGTGTCTTTGTGGAGTCTGGGTTTAGAGTTACTCCATCTTAAACTCGTGTTTGTGTGTCTTTGTGGAGTCTGGGTTTAGAGTTACTCCATCTTAAACTCGTGTTTGTGTGTCTGTTTGGAGTCTGGGTTTAGAGTTACTCCATCTTAAACTCGTGTTTGTGTGTCTGTGTGGAGTCTGGGTTTAGAGTTACTCCATCTTAAACTCGTGTTTGTGTGTCTGTGTGGAGTCTGGGTTTAGAGTTACTCCATCTTAAACTCGTGTTTGTGTGTCTTTGTGGAGTCTGGGTTTAGAGTTACTCCATCTTAAACTCGTGTTTGTGTGTCTTTGTGGAGTCTGGGTTTAGAGTTACTCCATCTTAAACTCGTGTTTGTGTGTCTGTGGGGAGTCTGGGTTTAGAGTTACTCCATCTTAAACTCGTGTTTGTGTGTCTGTGGAGAGTCTGGGTTTAGAGTTACTCCATCTTAAACTCGTGTTTGTGTGTCTGTGGAGTCTGGGTTTAGAGTTACTCCATCTTAAACTCGTGTTTGTGTGTCTGTTTGGAGTCTGGGTTTAGAGTTACTCCATCTTAAACTCGTGTTTGTGTGTCTGTGGGGAGTCTGGGTTTAGAGTTACTCCATCTTAAACTCGTGTTTGTGTGTCTTTGTGGAGTCTGGGTTTAGAGTTACTCCATCTTAAACTCGTGTTTGTGTGTCTCTTTGGAGTCTGGGTTTAGAGTTACTCCATCTTAAACTCGTGTTTGTGTGTCTGTGCGGAGTCTGGGTTTAGAGTTACTCCATCTTAAACTCGTGTTTGAGTGTCTGTGGGGAGTCTGGGTTTAGAGTTACTCCATCTTAAACTCGTGTTTGTGTGTCTGTGGGGAGTCTGGGTTTAGAGTTACTCCATCTTAAACTCGTGTTTGTGTGTCTGTTTGGAGTCTGGGTTTAGAGTTACTCCATCTTAAACTCGTGTTTGTGTGTCTGTTTGGAGTCTGGGTTTAGACTTACTCCATCTTAAACTCGTGTGTGTGTGTCTGTGTGGAGTCTGGGTTTAGAGTTACTCCATCTTAAACTCGTGTTTGTGTGTCTGGGTTTAGAGTTATTCCATCTTAAACTCGTGTTTGTGTGTCTTTGTGGAGTCTGGGTTTAGAGTTACTCCATCTTAAACTCGTGTTTGTGTGTCTGTGGAGTCTGGGTTTAGAGTTACTCCATCTTAAACTCGTGTTTGTGTGTCTGTGTGGAGTCTGGGTTTAGACTTACTCCATCTTAAACTCGTGTTTGTGTGTCTTTGTGGAGTCTGGGTTTAGAGTTACTCCATCTTAAACTCGTGTTTGTGTGTCTTTGTGGAGTCTGGGTTTAGAGTTACTCCATCTTAAACTCGTGTTTGTGTGTCTGTGGGGAGTCTGGGTTTAGAGTTACTCCATCTTAAACTCGTGTTTGTGTGTCTGTGGAGAGTCTGGGTTTAGAGTTACTCCATCTTAAACTCGTGTTTGTGTGTCTGTGGAGTCTGGGTTTAGAGTTACTCCATCTTAAACTCGTGTTTGTGTGTCTGTTTGGAGTCTGGGTTTAGAGTTACTCCATCTTAAACTCGTGTTTGTGTGTCTGTGTGGAGTCTGGGTTTAGAGTTACTCCATCTTAAACTCGTGTTTGTGTGTCTGTGTGGAGTCTGGGTTTAGAGTTACTCCATCTTAAACTCGTGTTTGTGTGTCTGTGTGGAGTCTGGGTTTAGAGTTACTCCATCTTAAACTCGTGTTTGTGTGTCTGTTTGGAGTCTGGGTTTAGAGTTACTCCATCTTAAACTCGTGTTTGTGTGTCTGTGTGGAGTCTGGGTTTAGACTTACTCCATCTTAAACTCGTGTTTGTGTGTCTGGGTTTAGAGTTATTCCATCTTAAACTCGTGTTTGTGTGTCTTTGTGGAGTCTGGGTTTAGAGTTACTCCATCTTAAACTCGTGTTTGTGTGTCTTTGTGGAGTCTGGGTTTAGAGTTACTCCATCTTAAACTCGTGTTTGTGTGTCTGTGGGGAGTCTGGGTTTAGAGTTACTCCATCTTAAACTCGTGTTTGTGTGTCTGTGGAGAGTCTGGGTTTAGAGTTACTCCATCTTAAACTCGTGTTTGTGTGTCTGTGGAGTCTGGGTTTAGAGTTACTCCATCTTAAACTCGTGTTTGTGTGTCTGTTTGGAGTCTGGGTTTAGAGTTACTCCATCTTAAACTCGTGTTTGTGTGTCTGTGGGGAGTCTGGGTTTAGAGTTACTCCATCTTAAACTCGTGTTTGTGTGTCTTTGTGGAGTCTGGGTTTAGAGTTACTCCATCTTAAACTCGTGTTTGTGTGTCTGTTTGGAGTCTGGGTTTAGAGTTACTCCATCTTAAACTCGTGTTTGTGTGTCTGTGCGGAGTCTGGGTTTAGAGTTACTCCATCTTAAACTCGTGTTTGTGTGTCTGTGGGGAGTCTGGGTTTAGAGTTACTCCATCTTAAACTCGTGTTTGTGTGTCTGTGGGGAGTCTGGGTTTAGAGTTACTCCATCTTAAACTCGTGTTTGTGTGTCTGTTTGGAGTCTGGGTTTAGAGTTACTCCATCTTAAACTCATGTTTGTGTGTCTGTGTGGAGTCTGGGTTTAGACTTACTCCATCTTAAACTCGTGTTTGTGTGTCTGGGTTTAGAGTTATTCCATCTTAAACTCGTGTTTGTGTGTCTTTGTGGAGTCTGGGTTTAGAGTTACTCCATCTTAAACTCGTGTTTGTGTGTCTGTGTGGAGTCTGGGTTTAGAGTTACTCCATCTTAAACTCGTGTTTGTGTGTCTGTTTGGAGTCTGGGTTTAGAGTTACTCCATCTTAAACTCGTGTTTGTGTGTCTGTGTGGAGTCTGGGTTTAGAGTTACTCCATCTTAAACTCGTGTTTGTGTGTCTGTGTGGAGTCTGGGTTTAGAGTTACTCCATCTTAAACTCGTGTTTGTGTGTCTTTGTGGAGTCTGGGTTTAGAGTTACTCCATCTTAAACTCGTGTTTGTGTGTCTTTGTGGAGTCTGGGTTTAGAGTTACTCCATCTTAAACTCGTGTTTGTGTGTCTGTGGGGAGTCTGGGTTTAGAGTTACTCCATCTTAAACTCGTGTTTGTGTGTCTGTGGAGAGTCTGGGTTTAGAGTTACTCCATCTTAAACTCGTGTTTGTGTGTCTGTGGAGTCTGGGTTTAGAGTTACTCCATCTTAAACTCGTGTTTGCGTGTCTGGGTTTAGAGTTATTCCATCTTAAACTCGTGTTTGTGTGTCTGTGTGGAGTCTGGGTTTAGAGTTACTCCATCTTAAACTCGTGTTTGTGTGTCTGTTTGGAGTCTGGGTTTAGAGTTACTCCATCTTAAACTCGTGTTTGTGTGTCTGTGTGGAGTCTGGGTTTAGACTTACTCCATCTTAAACTCGTGTTTGTGTGTCTGGGTTTAGAGTTATTCCATCTTAAACTCGTGTTTGTGTGTCTTTGTGGAGTCTGGGTTTAGAGTTACTCCATCTTAAACTCGTGTTTGTGTGTCTTTGTGGAGTCTGGGTTTAGAGTTACTCCATCTTAAACTCGTGTTTGTGTGTCTGTGGGGAGTCTGGGTTTAGAGTTACTCCATCTTAAACTCGTGTTTGTGTGTCTGTGGAGAGTCTGGGTTTAGAGTTACTCCATCTTAAACTCGTGTTTGTGTGTCTGTTTGGAGTCTGGGTTTAGAGTTACTCCATCTTAAACTCGTGTTTGTGTGTCTGTGGGGAGTCTGGGTTTAGAGTTACTCCATCTTAAACTCGTGTTTGTGTGTCTTTGTGGAGTCTGGGTTTAGAGTTACTCCATCTTAAACTCGTGTTTGTGTGTCTGTTTGGAGTCTGGGTTTAGAGTTACTCCATCTTAAACTCGTGTTTGTGTGTCTGTGCGGAGTCTGGGTTTAGAGTTACTCCATCTTAAACTCATGTTTGTGTGTCTGTGGGGAGTCTGGGTTTAGAGTTACTCCATCTTAAACTCGTGTTTGTGTGTCTGTGGGGAGTCTGGGTTTAGAGTTACTCCATCTTAAACTCGTGTTTGTGTGTCTGTGGGGAGTCTGGGTTTAGAGTTACTCCATCTTAAACTCATGTTTGTGTGTCTGTGTGGAGTCTGGGTTTAGACTTACTCCATCTTAAACTCGTGTTTGTGTGTCTGGGTTTAGAGTTATTCCATCTTAAACTCGTGTTTGTGTGTCTTTGTGGAGTCTGGGTTTAGAGTTACTCCATCTTAAACTCGTGTTTGTGTGTCTGTGTGGAGTCTGGGTTTAGAGTTACTCCATCTTAAACTCGTGTTTGTGTGTCTGTTTGGAGTCTGGGTTTAGAGTTACTCCATCTTAAACTCGTGTTTGTGTGTCTGTGTGGAGTCTGGGTTTAGAGTTACTCCATCTTAAACTCGTGTTTGTGTGTCTGTGTGGAGTCTGGGTTTAGAGTTACTCCATCTTAAACTCGTGTTTGTGTGTCTTTGTGGAGTCTGGGTTTAGAGTTACTCCATCTTAAACTCGTGTTTGTGTGTCTTTGTGGAGTCTGGGTTTAGAGTTACTCCATCTTAAACTCGTGTTTGTGTGTCTGTGGGGAGTCTGGGTTTAGAGTTACTCCATCTTAAACTCGTGTTTGTGTGTCTGTGGAGAGTCTGGGTTTAGAGTTACTCCATCTTAAACTCGTGTTTGTGTGTCTGTGGAGTCTGGGTTTAGAGTTACTCCATCTTAAACTCGTGTTTGTGTGTCTGTTTGGAGTCTGGGTTTAGAGTTACTCCATCTTAAACTCGTGTTTGTGTGTCTGTGGGGAGTCTGGGTTTAGAGTTACTCCATCTTAAACTCGTGTTTGTGTGTCTTTGTGGAGTCTGGGTTTAGAGTTACTCCATCTTAAACTCGTGTTTGTGTGTCTGTTTGGAGTCTGGGTTTAGAGTTACTCCATCTTAAACTCGTGTTTGTGTGTCTGTGCGGAGTCTGGGTTTAGAGTTACTCCATCTTAAACTCGTGTTTGTGTGTCTGTGGGGAGTCTGGGTTTAGAGTTACTCCATCTTAAACTCGTGTTTGTGTGTCTGTGGGGAGTCTGGGTTTAGAGTTACTCCATCTTAAACTCGTGTTTGTGTGTCTGTGTGGAGTCTGGGTTTAGAGTTACTCCATCTTAAACTCGTGTTTGTGTGTCTGTGTGGAGTCTGGGTTTAGAGTTATTCCATCTTAAACTCGTGTTTGTGTGTCTGTGTGGAGTCTGGGTTTAGAGTTACTCCATCTTAAACTCGTGTTTGTGTGTCTGGGTTTAGAGTTATTCCATCTTAAATTCGTGTTTGTGTGTCTGTGTGGAGTCTGGGTTTAGAGTTACTCTATCTTAAACTCGTGTTTGTGTGTCTGTGGGGAGTCTGGGTTTAGAGTTACTCCATCTTAAACTCGTGTTTGTGTGTCTGTGTGTAGTCTGGGTTTAGAGTTACTCCATCTTAAACTCGTGTTTGTGTGTCTGTGTGGAGTCTGGGTTTAGAGTTACTCCATCTTAAACTCGTGTTTGTGTGTCTGTGTGGAGTCTGGGTTTAGAGTTATTCCATCTTAAACTCGTGTTTGTGTGTCTGTGGAGAGTCTGGGTTTAGAGTTACTCCATCTTAAACTCGTGTTTGTGTGTCTGTGGAGTCTGGGTTTAGAGTTACTCCATCTTAAACTCGTGTTTGTGTGTCTGTTTGGAGTCTGGGTTTAGAGTTACTCCATCTTAAACTCGTGTTTGTGTGTCTGTGGGGAGTCTGGGTTTAGAGTTACTCCATCTTAAACTCGTGTTTGTGTGTCTTTGTGGAGTCTGGGTTTAGAGTACTCCATCTTAAACTCGTGTTTGTGTGTCTGTGTGGAGTCTGGGTTTAGAGTTACTCCATCTTAAACTCGTGTTTGTGTGTCTGTGTGGAGTCTGGGTTTAGAGTTACTCCATCTTAAACTCGTGTTTGTGTGTCTGTGTGGAGTCTGGGTTTAGAGTTACTCCATCTTAAACTCGTGTGTGTGTGTCTGTGTGGAGTCTGGGTTTAGAGTTATTCCATCTTAAACTCGTGTTTGTGTGTCTGTGTGGAGTCTGGGTTTAGAGTTACTCCATCTTAAACTCGTGTTTGTGTGTCTGTGTGGAGTCTGGGTTTAGAGTTATTCCATCTTAAACTCGTGTTTGTGTGTCTGTGTGGAGTCTGGGTTTAGAGTTACTCCATCTTAAACTCGTGTTTGTGTGTCTGTGTGGAGTCTGGGTTTAGAGTTACTCCATCTTAAACTCGTGTTTGTGTGTCTGTGGGGAGTCTGGGTTTAGAGTTACTCCATCTTAAACTCGTGTTTGTGTGTCTGTGTGTAGTCTGGGTTTAGAGTTACTCCATCTTAAACTCGTGTTTGTGTGTCTGTGTGGAGTCTGGGTTTAGAGTTATTCCATCTTAAACTCGTGTTTGTGTGTCTGTGTGGAGTCTGGGTTTAGAGTTATTCCATCTTAAACTCGTGTTTGTGTGTCTGTGTGGAGTCTGGGTTTAGAGTTACTCCATCTTAAACTCGTGTTTGTGTGTCTGTTTGGAGTCTGGGTTTAGAGTTACTCCATCTTAAACTCATGTTTGTGTGTCTGTGTGGAGTCTGGGTTTAGACTTACTCCATCTTAAACTCGTGTTTGTGTGTCTGGGTTTAGAGTTATTCCATCTTAAACTCTTGTTTGTGTGTCTGTGTGGAGTCTGGGTTTAGAGTTATTCCATCTTAAACTCGTGTTTGTGTGTCTGTGGGGAGTCTGGGTTTAGAGTTATTCCATCTTAAACTCTTGTTTGTGTGTCTGTGTGGAGTCTGGGTTTAGAGTTACTCCATCTTAAACTCGTGTTTGTGTGTCTGTTTGGAGTCTGGGTTTAGAGTTACTCCATCTTAAACTCATGTTTGTGTGTCTGTGTGGAGTCTGGGTTTAGACTTACTCCATCTTAAACTCGTGTTTGTGTGTCTGGGTTTAGAGTTATTCCATCTTAAACTCGTGTTTGTGTGTCTGTGGGGAGTCTGGGTTTAGAGTTACTCCATCTTAAACTCGTGTTTGTGTGTCTTTGTGGAGTCTGGGTTTAGAGTTACTCCATCTTAAACTCGTGTTTGTGTTTTTTGTGGAGTCTGGGTTTAGAGTTACTCCATCTTAAACTCGTGTTTGTGTGTCTGTGGGGAGTCTGGGTTTAGAGTTACTCCATCTTAAACTCGTGTTTGTGTGTCTGTGGAGAGTCTGGGTTTAGAGTTACTCCATCTTAAACTCGTGTTTGTGTGTCTGTGGAGTCTGGGTTTAGAGTTACTCCATCTTAAACTCGTGTTTGTGTGTCTGTTTGGAGTCTGGGTTTAGAGTTACTCCATCTTAAACTCGTGTTTGTGTGTCTGTGGGGAGTCTGGGTTTAGAGTTACTCCATCTTAAACTCGTGTTTGTGTGTCTTTGTGGAGTCTGGGTTTAGAGTTACTCCATCTTAAACTCGTGTTTGTGTGTCTGTTTGGAGTCTGGGTTTAGAGTTACTCCATCTTAAACTCGTGTTTGTGTGTCTGTGCGGAGTCTGGGTTTAGAGTTACTCCATCTTAAACTCGTGTTTGTGTGTCTGTGGGGAGTCTGGGTTTAGAGTTACTCCATCTTAAACTCGTGTTTGTGTGTCTGTGGGGAGTCTGGGTTTAGAGTTACTCCATCTTAAACTCGTGTTTGTGTGTCTGTTTGGAGTCTGGGTTTAGAGTTACTCCATCTTAAACTCATGTTTGTGTGTCTGTGTGGAGTCTGGGTTTAGACTTACTCCATCTTAAACTCGTGTTTGTGTGTCTGGGTTTAGAGTTATTCCATCTTAAACTCGTGTTTGTGTGTCTTTGTGGAGTCTGGGTTTAGAGTTACTCCATCTTAAACTCGTGTTTGTGTGTCTGTGTGGAGTCTGGGTTTAGAGTTACTCCATCTTAAACTCGTGTTTGTGTGTCTGTTTGGAGTCTGGGTTTAGAGTTACTCCATCTTAAACTCGTGTTTGTGTGTCTGTGTGGAGTCTGGGTTTAGAGTTACTCCATCTTAAACTCGTGTTTGTGTGTCTGTGTGGAGTCTGGGTTTAGAGTTACTCCATCTTAAACTCGTCTTTGTGTGTCTTTGTGGAGTCTGGGTTTAGAGTTACTCCATCTTAAACTCGTGTTTGTGTGTCTTTGTGGAGTCTGGGTTTAGAGTTACTCCATCTTAAACTCGTGTTTGTGTGTCTGTGGGGAGTCTGGGTTTAGAGTTACTCCATCTTAAACTCGTGTTTGTGTGTCTGTGGGGAGTCTGGGTTTAGAGTTACTCCATCTTAAACTCGTGTTTGTGTGTCTGTGGGGAGTCTGGGTTTAGAGTTACTCCATCTTAAACTCGTGTTTGTGTGTCTGTGTGGAGTCTGGGTTTAGAGTTACTCCATCTTAAACTCGTGTTTGTGTGTCTGTGTGGAGTCTGGGTTTAGAGTTATTCCATCTTAAACTCGTGTTTGTGTGTCTGTGTGGAGTCTGGGTTTAGAGTTACTCCATCTTAAACTCGTGTTTGTGTGTCTGGGTTTAGAGTTATTCCATCTTAAACTCGTGTTTGTGTGTCTGTGTGGAGTCTGGGTTTAGAGTTACTCCATCTTAAACTCGTGTTTGTGTGTCTGTGGGGAGTCTGGGTTTAGAGTTACTCCATCTTAAACTCGTGTTTGTGTGTCTGTGGGGAGTCTGGGTTTAGAGTTACTCCATCTTAAACTCGTGTTTGTGTGTCTTTGGGGAGTCTGGGTTTAGAGTTACTCCATCTTAAACTCGTGTTTGTGTGTCTGTGCGGAGTCTGGGTTTAGAGTTACTCCATCTTAAACTCGTGTTTGTGTGTCTGTGGGGAGTCTGGGTTTAGAGTTACTCCATCTTAAACTCGTGTTTGTGTGTCTGTGTGGAGTCTGGGTTTAGAGTTACTCCATCTTAAACTCGTGTTTGTGTGTCTGTGTGGAGTCTGGGTTTAGAGTTACTCCATCTTAAACTCGTGTTTGTGTGTCTGTGTGGAGTCTGGGTTTAGAGTTACTCCATCTTAAACTCGTGTTTGTGTGTCTGTGTGGAGTCTGGGTTTAGAGTTACTCCATCTTAAACTCGTGTTTGTGTGTCTGTGGGGAGTCTGGGTTTAGAGTTACTCCATCTTAAACTCGTGTTTGTGTGTCTGTGTGGAGTCTGGGTTTAGAGTTACTCCATCTTAAACTCGTGTTTGTGTGTCTGTGTGGAGTCTGGGTTTAGAGTTATTCCATCTTAAACTCGTGTTTGTGTGTCTGTGTGGAGTCTGGGTTTAGAGTTACTCCATCTTAAACTCGTGTTTGTGTGTCTGGGTTTAGAGTTATTCCATCTTAAACTCGTGTTTGTGTGTCTGTGTGGAGTCTGGGTTTAGAGTTACTCCATCTTAAACTCGTGTTTGTGTGTCTGTGGGGAGTCTGGGTTTAGAGTTACTCCATCTTAAACTCGTGTTTGTGTGTCTGTGTGGAGTCTGGGTTTAGAGTTACTCCATCTTAAACTCGTGTTTGTGTGTCTGTGTGGAGTCTGGGTTTAGAGTTATTCCATCTTAAACTCGTGTTTGTGTGTCTGTGTGGAGTCTGGGTTTAGAGTTACTCCATCTTAAACTCGTGTTTGTGTGTCTGGGTTTAGAGTTATTCCATCTTAAACTCGTGTTTGTGTGTCTGTGTGGAGTCTGGGTTTAGAGTTACTCCATCTTAAACTCGTGTTTGTGTGTCTGTGTGGAGTCTGGGTTTAGAGTTAATCCATCTTAAACTCGTGTTTGTGTGTCTGTGCGGAGTCTGGGTTTAGAGTTACTCCATCTTAAACTCGTGTTTGTGTGTCTGTGCAGAGTCTGGGTTTAGAGTTACTCCATCTTAAACTCGTGTTTGTGTTTTTTGTGGAGTCTGGGTTTAGAGTTACTCCATCTTAAACTCGTGTTTGTGTGTCTGTGGGGAGTCTGGGTTTAGAGTTACTCCATCTTAAACTCGTGTTTGTGTGTCTGTGGAGAGTCTGGGTTTAGAGTTACTCCATCTTAAACTCGTGTTTGTGTGTCTGTGGAGTCTGGGTTTAGAGTTACTCCATCTTAAACTCGTGTTTGTGTGTCTGTTTGGAGTCTGGGTTTAGAGTTACTCCATCTTAAACTCGTGTTTGTGTGTCTGTGGGGAGTCTGGGTTTAGAGTTACTCCATCTTAAACTCGTGTTTGTGTGTCTTTGTGGAGTCTGGGTTTAGAGTTACTCCATCTTAAACTCGTGTTTGTGTGTCTGTTTGGAGTCTGGGTTTAGAGTTACTCCATCTTAAACTCGTGTTTGTGTGTCTGTGCGGAGTCTGGGTTTAGAGTTACTCCATCTTAAACTCGTGTTTGTGTGTCTGTGGGGAGTCTGGGTTTAGAGTTACTCCATCTTAAACTCGT
Organism: Pseudorasbora parva; assembly: GCF_024679245.1. Taxonomy (NCBI): domain Eukaryota; kingdom Metazoa; phylum Chordata; class Actinopteri; order Cypriniformes; family Gobionidae; genus Pseudorasbora; species Pseudorasbora parva. The sequence continues at coordinate 383,697 of NC_090175.1, read as the reverse complement.
GTTTGTGTGTCTGTGGGGAGTCTGGGTTTAGAGTTACTCCATCTTAAACTCGTGTTTGTGTGTCTGTTTGGAGTCTGGGTTTAGAGTTACTCCATCTTAAACTCATGTTTGTGTGTCTGTGTGGAGTCTGGGTTTAGACTTACTCCATCTTAAACTCGTGTTTGTGTGTCTGGGTTTAGAGTTATTCCATCTTAAACTCGTGTTTGTGTGTCTTTGTGGAGTCTGGGTTTAGAGTTACTCCATCTTAAACTCGTGTTTGTGTGTCTGTGTGGAGTCTGGGTTTAGAGTTACTCCATCTTAAACTCGTGTTTGTGTGTCTGTTTGGAGTCTGGGTTTAGAGTTACTCCATCTTAAACTCGTGTTTGTGTGTCTGTGTGGAGTCTGGGTTTAGAGTTACTCCATCTTAAACTCGTGTTTGTGTGTCTGTGTGGAGTCTGGGTTTAGAGTTACTCCATCTTAAACTCGTCTTTGTGTGTCTTTGTGGAGTCTGGGTTTAGAGTTACTCCATCTTAAACTCGTGTTTGTGTGTCTTTGTGGAGTCTGGGTTTAGAGTTACTCCATCTTAAACTCGTGTTTGTGTGTCTGTGGGGAGTCTGGGTTTAGAGTTACTCCATCTTAAACTCGTGTTTGTGTGTCTGTGGGGAGTCTGGGTTTAGAGTTACTCCATCTTAAACTCGTGTTTGTGTGTCTGTGGGGAGTCTGGGTTTAGAGTTACTCCATCTTAAACTCGTGTTTGTGTGTCTGTGTGGAGTCTGGGTTTAGAGTTACTCCATCTTAAACTCGTGTTTGTGTGTCTGTGTGGAGTCTGGGTTTAGAGTTATTCCATCTTAAACTCGTGTTTGTGTGTCTGTGTGGAGTCTGGGTTTAGAGTTACTCCATCTTAAACTCGTGTTTGTGTGTCTGGGTTTAGAGTTATTCCATCTTAAACTCGTGTTTGTGTGTCTGTGTGGAGTCTGGGTTTAGAGTTACTCCATCTTAAACTCGTGTTTGTGTGTCTGTGGGGAGTCTGGGTTTAGAGTTACTCCATCTTAAACTCGTGTTTGTGTGTCTGTGGGGAGTCTGGGTTTAGAGTTACTCCATCTTAAACTCGTGTTTGTGTGTCTTTGGGGAGTCTGGGTTTAGAGTTACTCCATCTTAAACTCGTGTTTGTGTGTCTGTGCGGAGTCTGGGTTTAGAGTTACTCCATCTTAAACTCGTGTTTGTGTGTCTGTGGGGAGTCTGGGTTTAGAGTTACTCCATCTTAAACTCGTGTTTGTGTGTCTGTGTGGAGTCTGGGTTTAGAGTTACTCCATCTTAAACTCGTGTTTGTGTGTCTGTGGGGAGTCTGGGTTTAGAGTTACTCCATCTTAAACTCGTGTTTGTGTGTCTGTGTGGAGTCTGGGTTTAGAGTTACTCCATCTTAAACTCGTGTTTGTGTGTCTGTGTGGAGTCTGGGTTTAGAGTTATTCCATCTTAAACTCGTGTTTGTGTGTCTGTGTGGAGTCTGGGTTTAGAGTTACTCCATCTTAAACTCGTGTTTGTGTGTCTGGGTTTAGAGTTATTCCATCTTAAACTCGTGTTTGTGTGTCTGTGTGGAGTCTGGGTTTAGAGTTACTCCATCTTAAACTCGTGTTTGTGTGTCTGTGGGGAGTCTGGGTTTAGAGTTACTCCATCTTAAACTCGTGTTTGTGTGTCTGTGTGGAGTCTGGGTTTAGAGTTACTCCATCTTAAACTCGTGTTTGTGTGTCTGTGTGGAGTCTGGGTTTAGAGTTATTCCATCTTAAACTCGTGTTTGTGTGTCTGTGTGGAGTCTGGGTTTAGAGTTACTCCATCTTAAACTCGTGTTTGTGTGTCTGGGTTTAGAGTTATTCCATCTTAAACTCGTGTTTGTGTGTCTGTGTGGAGTCTGGGTTTAGAGTTACTCCATCTTAAACTCGTGTTTGTGTGTCTGTGTGGAGTCTGGGTTTAGAGTTAATCCATCTTAAACTCGTGTTTGTGTGTCTGTGCGGAGTCTGGGTTTAGAGTTACTCCATCTTAAACTCGTGTTTGTGTGTCTGTGCGGAGTCTGGGTTTAGAGTTACTCCATCTTAAACTCGTGTTTGTGTGTCTGTGCAGAGTCTGGGTTTAGAGTTACTCCATCTTAAACTCGTGTTTGTGTTTCTGTGTGGAGTCTGGGTTTAGAGTTACTCCATCTTAAACTCGTGTTTGTGTGTCTGTGTGGAGTCTGGGTTTAGAGTTATTCCATCTTAAACTCGTGTTTGTGTGTCTGTGTGGAGTCTGGGTTTAGAGTTATTCCATCTTAAACTCGTGTTTGTGTGTCTGTGTGGAGTCTGGGTTTAGAGTTATTCCATCTTAAACTCGTGTTTGTGTGTCTGTGTGGAGTCTGGGTTTAGAGTTATTCCATCTTAAACTCGTGTTTGTGTGTCTGTGTGGAGTCTGGGTTTAGAGTTACTCCATCTTAAACTCGTGTTTGTGTGTCTGTGTGGAGTCTGGGTTTAGAGTTACTCCATCTTAAACTCGTGTTTGTTTGTCTGTGGGGAGTCTGGGTTTAGAGTTACTCCATCTTAAACTCGTGTTTGTGTTTCTGTGTGGAGTCTGGGTTTAGAGTTATTCCATCTTAAACTCGTGTTTGTGTGTCTGTGTGGAGTCTGGGTTTAGAGTTACTCCATCTTAAACTCGTGTTTGTGTTTCTGTGTGGAGTCTGGGTTTAGAGTTATTCCATCTTAAACTCGTGTTTGTGTGTCTGTGTGGAGTCTGGGTTTAGACTTACTCCATCTTAAACTCGTGTTTGTGTGTCTGTGTGGAGTCTGGGTTTAGAGTTATTCCATCTTAAACTCGTGTTTGTGTGTCTGTGTGGAGTCTGGGTTTAGAGTTATTCCATCTTAAACTCGTGTTTGTGTGTCTGTGTGGAGTCTGGGTTTAGAGTTATTCCATCTTAAACTCGTGTTTGTGTGTCTGTGTGGAGTCTGGGTTTAGAGTTACTCCATCTTAAACTCGTGTTTGTGTGTCTGTGTGGAGTCTGGGTTTAGAGTTACTCCATCTTAAACTCGTGTTTGTTTGTCTGTGGGGAGTCTGGGTTTAGAGTTACTCCATCTTAAACTCGTGTTTGTGTTTCTGTGTGGAGTCTGGGTTTAGAGTTATTCCATCTTAAACTCGTGTTTGTGTGTCTGTGTGGAGTCTGGGTTTAGAGTTATTCCATCTTAAACTCGTGTTTGTTTGTCTGTGTGGAGTCTGGGTTTAGAGTTACTCCATCTTAAACTCGTGTTTGTGTTTCTGTGTGGAGTCTGGGTTTAGAGTTATTCCATCTTAAACTCGTGTTTGTGTGTCTGTGTGGAGTCTGGGTTTAGAGTTATTCCATCTTAAACTCGTGTTTGTGTGTCTGTGTGGAGTCTGGGTTTAGAGTTTGTCCATCTTAAACTCGTGTTTGTGTGTCTGTGTGGAGTCTGGGTTTAGAGTTACTCCATCTTAAACTCGTGTTTGTTTGTCTGTGGGGAGTCTGGGTTTAGAGTTACTCCATCTTAAACTCGTGTTTGTGTGTCTGTGTGGAGTCTGGGTTTAGAGTTACTCCATCTTAAACTCGTGTTTGTGTGTCTGTGTGGAGTCTGGGTTTAGAGTTACTCCATCTTAAACTCGTGTTTGTGTGTCTGTGTGGAGTCTGGGTTTAGAGTTACTCCATCTTAAACTCGTGTTTGTGTGTCTGTGGGGAGTCTGGGTTTAGAGTTACTCCATCTTAAACTCATGTTTGTGTGTCTGTGTGGAGTCTGGGTTTAGAGCTATTCCATCTTAAACTCATGTTTTTGTGTCTGTGAGGAGTCTGGGTTTAGAGTTACTCCATCTTAAACTCGTGTTTGTGTGTCTGTGTGGAGTCTGGGTTTAGAGTTACTCCATCTTAAACTCGTGTTTGTGTGTCTGTGTGGAGTCTGGGTTTAGAGCTATTCCATCTTAAACTCGTGTTTGTTTGTCTGGGTTTAGAGTTATTCCATCTTAAACTCGTGTTTGTTTGTCTGGGTTTAGAGTTACTCCATCTTAAACTCGTGTTTGTGTGTCTGTGGGGAGTCCGGGTTTAGAGTTATTCCATCTTAAACTCTTGTTTGTGTGTCTGTGTGGAGTCTGGGTTTAGAGTTACTCCATCTTAAACTCGTGTTTGTGTGTCTGGGTTTAGAGTTATTCCATCTTAAACTCGTGTTTGTGTGTCTGTGTGGAGTCTGGGTTTAGAGTTACTCCATCTTAAACTCGTGTTTGTGTGTCTGTGTGGAGTCTGGGTTTAGAGTTAATCCATCATAAACTCGTGTTTGTGTGTCTGTGCGGAGTCTGGGTTTAGAGTTACTCCATCTTAAACTCGTGTTTGTGTGTCTGTGCGGAGTCTGGGTTTAGAGTTACTCCATCTTAAACTCGTGTTTGTGTGTCTGTGCGGAGTCTGGGTTTAGAGTTACTCCATCTTAAACTCGTGTTTGTGTTTCTGTGTGGAGTCTGGGTTTAGAGTTACTCCATCTTAAACTCGTGTTTGTGTGTCTGTGTGGAGTCTGGGTTTAGAGTTATTCCATCTTAAACTCGTGTTTGTGTGTCTGTGTGGAGTCTGGGTTTAGAGTTATTCCATCTTAAACTCGTGTTTGTGTGTCTGTGTGGAGTCTGGGTTTAGAGTTATTCCATCTTAAACTCGTGTTTGTGTGTCTGTGTGGAGTCTGGGTTTAGAGTTATTCCATCTTAAACTCGTGTTTGTGTGTCTGTGGGGAGTCTGGGTTTAGAGTTACTCCATCTTAAACTCGTGTTTGTGTTTCTGTGTGGAGTCTGGGTTTAGAGTTACTTAATCTTAAACTCGTGTTTGTGTGTCTGTGTGGAGTCTGGGTTTAGAGTTACTCCATCTTAAACTCGTGTTTGTGTGTCTGTGTGGAGTCTGGGTTTAGAGTTACTCCATCTTAAACTCGTGTTTGTGTGTCTGTGGGGAGTCTGGGTTTAGAGTTACTCCATCTTAAACTCGTGTTTGTGTGTCTGTTTGGAGTCTGGGTTTAGAGTTACTCCATCTTAAACTCGTGTTTGTGTGTCTGTGTGGAGTCTGGGTTTAGAGTTACTCCATCTTAAACTCGTGTTTGTGTGTCTGTGTGGAGTCTGGGTTTAGAGTTACTCCATCTTAAACTCGTGTTTGTGTGTCTGTGTGGAGTCTGGGTTTAGAGTTACTCCATCTTAAACTCGTGTTTGTTTGTCTGTGGGGAGTCTGGGTTTAGAGTTACTCCATCTTAAACTCGTGTTTGTGTGTCTGTGTGGAGTCTGGGTTTAGAGTTACTCCATCTTAAACTCGTGTTTGTGTGTCTGTGTGGAGTCTGGGTTTAGAGTTACTCCATCTTAAACTCGTGTTTGTGTTTCTGTGTGGAGTCTGGGTTTAGAGTTATTCCATCTTAAACTCGTGTTTGTGTGTCTGTGTGGAGTCTGGGTTTAGAGTTATTCCATCTTAAACTCGTGTTTGTGTGTCTGTGTGGAGTCTGGGTTTAGAGTTTGTCCATCTTAAACTCGTGTTTGTGTGTCTGTGTGGAGTCTGGGTTTAGAGTTACTCCATCTTAAACTCGTGTTTGTTTGTCTGTGGGGAGTCTGGGTTTAGAGTTACTCCATCTTAAACTCGTGTTTGTGTGTCTGTGTGGAGTCTGGGTTTAGAGTTACTCCATCTTAAACTCGTGTTTGTGTGTCTGTGGGGAGTCTGGGTTTAGAGTTACTCCATCTTAAACTCGTGTTTGTGTGTCTGTGTGGAGTCTGGGTTTAGAGTTACTCCATCTTAAACTCGTGTTTGTGTGTCTGTGTGGAGTCTGGGTTTAGAGCTATTCCATCTTAAACTCGTGTTTGTTTGTCTGTGGGGAGTCCGGGTTTAGAGTTATTCCATCTTAAACTCTTGTTTGTGTGTCTGTGTGGAGTCTGGGTTTAGAGTTACTCCATCTTAAACTCGTGTTTGTGTGTCTGTTTGGAGTCTGGGTTTAGAGTTACTCCATCTTAAACTCATGTTTGTGTGTCTGTGTGGAGTCTGGGTTTAGACTTACTCCATCTTAAACTCGTGTTTGTGTGTCTGGGTTTAGAGTTATTCCATCTTAAACTCGTGTTTGTGTGTCTTTGTGGAGTCTGGGTTTAGAGTTACTCCATCTTAAACTCGTGTTTGTGTGTCTTTGTGGAGTCTGGGTTTAGAGTTACTCCATCTTAAACTCGTGTTTGTGTGTCTGTGGGGAGTCTGGGTTTAGAGTTACTCCATCTTAAACTCGTGTTTGTGTGTCTGTGGAGAGTCTGGGTTTAGAGTTACTCCATCTTAAACTCGTGTTTGTGTGTCTGTGGAGTCTGGGTTTAGAGTTACTCCATCTTAAACTCGTGTTTGTGTGTCTGTTTGGAGTCTGGGTTTAGAGTTACTCCATCTTAAACTCGTGTTTGTGTGTCTGTGTGGAGTCTGGGTTTAGAGTTACTCCATCTTAAACTCGTGTTTGTGTGTCTGTTTGGAGTCTGGGTTTAGAGTTACTCCATCTTAAACTCGTGTTTGTGTGTCTGTGGGGAGTCTGGGTTTAGAGTTACTCCATCTTAAACTCGTGTTTGTGTGTCTGTGCGGAGTCTGGGTTTAGAGTTACTCCATCTTAAACTCGTGTTTGAGTGTCTGTGGGGAGTCTGGGTTTAGAGTTACTCCATCTTAAACTCGTGTTTGTGTGTCTGTTTGGAGTCTGGCTTTAGAGTTACTCCATCTTAAACTCGTGTTTGTGTGTCTGTGCGGAGTCTGGGTTTAGAGTTACTCCATCTTAAACTCGTGTTTGAGTGTCTGTGGGGAGTCTGGGTTTAGAGTTACTCCATCTTAAACTCGTGTTTGTGTGTCTGTTTGGAGTCTGGCTTTAGAGTTACTCCATCTTAAACTCGTGTTTGTGTGTCTGTGGAGTCTGGGTTTAGAGTTACTCCATCTTAAACTCGTGTTTGTGTGTCTGTGTGGAGTCTGGGTTTAGAGTTACTCCATCTTAAACTCGTGTTTGTGTGTCTGTGGGGAGTCTGGGTTTAGAGTTACTCCATCTTAAACTCGTGTTTGTGTGTCTGTTTGGAGTCTGGCTTTAGAGTTACTCCATCTTAAACTCGTGTTTGTGTGTCTGTTTGGAGTCTGGGTTTAGACTTATTCCATCTTAAACTCGTGTGTGTGTGTCTGTGTGGAGTCTGGGTTTAGAGTTACTCCATCTTAAACTCGTGTTTGTGTGTCTGTTTGGAGTCTGGGTTTAGAGTTACTCCATCTTAAACTCGTGTTTGTGTGTCTGTGCGGAGTCTGGGTTTAGAGTTACTCCATCTTAAACTCGTGTTTGTGTGTCTGTGGGGAGTCTGGGTTTAGAGTTACTCCATCTTAAACTCGTGTTTGTGTGTCTGTGGGGAGTCTGGGTTTAGAGTTACTCCATCTTAAACTCGTGTTTGTGTGTCTGTGTGGAGTCTGGGTTTAGAGTTACTCCATCTTAAACTCGTGTTTGTGTGTCTGTGTGGAGTCTGGGTTTAGAGTTATTCCATCTTAAACTCGTGTTTGTGTGTCTGTGTGGAGTCTGGGTTTAGAGTTACTCCATCTTAAACTCGTGTTTGTGTGTCTGGGTTTAGAGTTATTCCATCTTAAACTCGTGTTTGTGTGTCTGTGTGGAGTCTGGGTTTAGAGTTACTCTATCTTAAACTCGTGTTTGTGTGTCTGTGGGGAGTCTGGGTTTAGAGTTACTCCATCTTAAACTCGTGTTTGTGTGTCTGTGTGTAGTCTGGGTTTAGAGTTACTCCATCTTAAACTCGTGTTTGTGTGTCTGTGTGGAGTCTGGGTTTAGAGTTACTCCATCTTAAACTCGTGTTTGTGTGTCTGTGTGGAGTCTGGGTTTAGAGTTATTCCATCTTAAACTCGTGTTTGTGTGTCTGTGGAGAGTCTGGGTTTAGAGTTACTCCATCTTAAACTCGTGTTTGTGTGTCTGTGGAGTCTGGGTTTAGAGTTACTCCATCTTAAACTCGTGTTTGTGTGTCTGTTTGGAGTCTGGGTTTAGAGTTACTCCATCTTAAACTCGTGTTTGTGTGTCTGTGGGGAGTCTGGGTTTAGAGTTACTCCATCTTAAACTCGTGTTTGTGTGTCTTTGTGGAGTCTGGGTTTAGAGTTACTCCATCTTAAACTCGTGTTTGTGTGTCTGTTTGGAGTCTGGGTTTAGAGTTACTCCATCTTAAACTCGTGTTTGTGTGTCTGTGCGGAGTCTGGGTTTAGAGTTACTCCATCTTAAACTCGTGTTTGTGTGTCTGTGGGGAGTCTGGGTTTAGAGTTACTCCATCTTAAACTCGTGTTTGTGTGTCTGTGGGGAGTCTGGGTTTAGAGTTACTCCATCTTAAACTCGTGTTTGTGTGTCTGTGTGGAGTCTGGGTTTAGAGTTACTCCATCTTAAACTCGTGTTTGTGTGTCTGTGTGGAGTCTGGGTTTAGAGTTACTCCATCTTAAACTCGTGTTTGTGTGTCTGTGTGGAGTCTGGGTTTAGAGTTACTCCATCTTAAACTCGTGTTTGTGTGTCTGTGTGGAGTCTGGGTTTAGAGTTACTCCATCTTAAACTCGTGTGTGTGTGTCTGTGTGGAGTCTGGGTTTAGAGTTATTCCATCTTAAACTCGTGTTTGTGTGTCTGTGTGGAGTCTGGGTTTAGAGTTACTCCATCTTAAACTCGTGTTTGTGTGTCTGTGGGGAGTCTGGGTTTAGAGTTACTCCATCTTAAACTCGTGTTTGTGTGTCTGTGTGGAGTCTGGGTTTAGAGTTACTCCATCTTAAACTCGTGTTTGTGTGTCTGTGTGGAGTCTGGGTTTAGAGTTACTCCATCTTAAACTCGTGTTTGTGTGTCTGTGTGGAGTCTGGGTTTAGAGTTACTCCATCTTAAACTCCTGTTTGTGTGTCTGTGGAGAGTCTGGGTTTAGAGTTACTCCATCTTAAACTCGTGTTTGTGTGTCTGTGTGTAGTCTGGGTTTAGAGTTACTCCATCTTAAACTCGTGTTTGTGTGTCTGTGTGGAGTCTGGGTTTAGAGTTATTCCATCTTAAACTCGTGTTTGTGTGTCTGTGTGGAGTCTGGGTTTAGAGTTACTCCATCTTAAACTCGTGTTTGTGTGTGTGTGTGGAGTCTGGGTTTAGAGTTACTCCATCTTAAACTCGTGTTTGCGTGTCTGTGTGGAGTCTGGGTTTAGAGTTACTCCATCTTAAACTCGTGTTTGCGTGTCTGTGTGGAGTCTGGGTTTAGAGTTATTCCATCTTAAACTCGTGTTTGTGTGTCTGTGTGGAGTCTGGGTTTAGAGTTACTCCATCTTAAACTCGTGTTTGTGTGTCTTTGTGGAGTCTGGGTTTAGAGTTACTCCATCTTAAACTCGTGTTTGTGTGTCTGTGGGGAGTCTGGGTTTAGAGTTACTCCATCTTAAACTCGTGTTTGTGTGTCTGTGTGGAGTCTGGGTTTAGAGTTACTCCATCTTAAACTCGTGTTTGTGTGTCTGTGTGGAGTCTGGGTTTAGAGTTACTCCATCTTAAACTCGTGTTTGTGTGTCTGTGTGGAGTCTGGGTTTAGAGTTACTCCATCTTAAACTCGTGTTTGTGTGTCTGTGTGGAGTCTGGGTTTAGAGTTACTCCATCTTAAACTCGTGTTTGTGTGTCTGTGTGGAGTCTGGGTTTAGAGTTACTCCATCTTAAACTCGTGTTTGTGTGTCTGTGTGGAGTCTGGGTTTAGAGTTACTCCATCTTAAACTCGTGTTTGTGTGTCTGTTTGGAGTCTGGGTTTAGAGTTACTCCATCTTAAACTCGTGTTTGTGTGTCTTTGTGGAGTCTGGGTTTAGAGTTACTCCATCTTAAACTCGTGTTTGTGTGTCTGTGTGGAGTCTGGGTTTAGAGTTACTCCATCTTAAACTCGTGTTTGTGTTTCTGTGTGGAGTCTGGGTTTAGAGTTACTCCATCTTAAACTCGTGTTTGTGTGTCTGTGTGGAGTCTGGGTTTAGAGTTACTCCATCTTAAACTCGTGTTTGTGTTTCTGTGTGGAGTCTGGGTTTAGAGTTACTCCATCTTAAACTCGTGTTTGTGTGTCTGTGTGGAGTCTGGGTTTAGAGTTACTCCATCTTAAACTCGTGTTTGTGTGTCTGTGGAGTCTGGGTTTAGAGTTACTCCATCTTAAACTCGTGTTTGTGTGTCTGTTTGGAGTCTGGGTTTAGAGTTACTCCATCTTAAACTCGTGTTTGTGTGTCTGTGTGGAGTCTGGGTTTAGAGTTACTCCATCTTAAACTCGTGTTTGTGTTTCTGTGTGGAGTCTGGGTTTAGAGTTACTCCATCTTAAACTCGTGTTTGTGTGTCTGTGTGGAGTCTGGGTTTAGAGTTATTCCATCTTAAACTCGTGTTTGTGTGTCTGTGCGGAGTCTGGGTTTAGAGTTACTCCATCTTAAACTCGTGTTTGTGTGTCTGTGTGGAGTCTGGGTTTAGAGTTACTCCATCTTAAACTCGTGTTTGTGTGTCTGTGTGGAGTCTGGGTTTAGAGTTATTCCATCTTAAACTCGTGTTTGTGTGTCTGTGCGGAGTCTGGGTTTAGAGTTACTCCATCTTAAACTCGTGTTTGTGTGTCTGTGTGGAGTCTGGGTTTAGAGTTACTCCATCTTAAACTCGTGTTTGTTTGTCTGTGTGGAGTCTGGGTTTAGAGTTACTCCATCTTAAACTCGTGTTTGTTTGTCTGTGTGGAGTCTGGGTTTAGAGTTACTCCATCTTAAACTCGTGTTTGTGTTTCTGTGTGGAGTCTGGGTTTAGAGTTACTCCATCTTAAACTCGTGTTTGTGTGTCTGTGTGGAGTCTGGGTTTAGAGTTACTCCATCTTAAACTCGTGTTTGTTTGTCTGTGTGGAGTCTGGGTTTAGAGTTACTCCATCTTAAACTCGTGTGTGTGTGTCTGTGTGGAGTCTGGGTTTAGAGTTACTCCATCTTAAACTCGTGTTTGTGTTTCTGTGTGGAGTCTGGGTTTAGAGTTACTCCATCTTAAACTCGTGTTTGTGTGTCTGTGTGGAGTCTGGGTTTAGAGTTACTCCATCTTAAACTCGTGTTTGTGTGTCTGTGTGGAGTCTGGGTTTAGAGTTACTCCATCTTAAACTCATGTTTGTGTGTCTGTGTGGAGTCTGGGTTTAGAGTTACTCCATCTTAAACTCGTGTTTTGTGTCTGTTTGTAACTCACGCTCTCGTATTCCTTCAATTTCGGGAGAGCTGCGAATGCCGTCAGGATGAAGTGAACTTCTGAATATTTCTGCAGATCAAACTGAGCACACTCGAACTTCCCGCATTGACCGTCCTGAAACATCGACATAACACTGAGAGCTGAAAAACTGCAACCAATAACCCAGAGAATCAGATGAACTAAACAGAAATTAAATCCAATAGACTGGTGGATTGCTTTATAAATGATCTTCCTGATCAGTTCCCCTTTCTCAGCATCCCAGATAGCCTAGAGGAACTTGATGCTGCAACAGAAACTATTGACTCTCTCTTTACCAGCACTTTAGACATAGTTGCTCCCCTGCGCTTAAAGAAAATAGTCCAATGCCGTGGTACAACGAGCACACCTGGATCCTAAAAAAAAAAACAACCAGAAAAATGTAGCGCAGCTGAAAGAAAACAAAACTGGAGGTTTTTCGTATTTCATGGAAGGAACGCATTATCCAATATAGAAAGGCCTTAAAAATGACCAGATCTGCTTATTTCTCGACTCTTTTAAAAGAAAACAAACACAACCCTTGGTATTTATTCGATACAGTGGCTAAATTAACCAAAAATAAAGCTTAAACGTTTTACATTTCCAAACAGCACAGCAGTAATGACTTCATGAACTTCTTTACTTGCAAGACTGATAAGATTAAGGCGCGTTTCCACTGCGGAAACGTCCCCCAGGACACTAGGGACTTTGGGGGGTACTCTGTTTGTTTCGACCACAGGAACCGGGATCTAAATAAATTTCTGGCAAAAAATGTCCCCCTCAAATGTCCCCATGCGGCCCTGTTTGCGAGGTAGTACTTTTTCAAAGTTCAGGAACTTTTGGGGATGGGACTTGGGTGCTGAACGTGCTAATTGGTTGAGTTCATGCAACATTTTGATTGGTTGACTCCACACAGCATTTTATTTCAACCTAAAAGTCTGTTGTGGTGTATGCAGTAAGAGTTGATTGGAATTTGAAACAACAACAAAGTTTAAAAACAATACGAAGATGGACCGATGATGACATTCAGGCTTTATTAAGTTTATTTGTGGAGGATGAAATCCAGTGAGCTCTGGAAAGTTGCACACAGTCCTATGTCACCAGACTAATCTTCAATGTACTTTAGACTGCAATGGAAATGAGACAGACGTGTCTAAGAGAATTAGTTACAGAATGATCTCAAATATACCCTTTCTGTAAAAGATACTAGAGAAGGCTGTGTCCTCACAATTGCGCTTCTTTTTCTAGAAAGAAATGGTATATGTGAGGATTTCCAGTCAGGATTTAGACCGTATTATAGCACTGAGACTGCTCTAATTAGAGTTACAAATGATTTACTCTTATCATCTGATCGTGGTTGAGTCTCTCTATTAGTGTTACTCGATCTTAGCGCTGCATTTGGTACTATCGATCACAATATTCTTCTGAATAGACTCGAGTTATGTTGGCGTTAGTGGAACTGCTTTGGCATGGTTTAAATCGTACTTATCTGACCGTTATCAGTTTGTAGCAGTAAATGAAGAGATGTCACACCGATCACAAGTTCAGTATGGGGTACTTGAAAAATCGTCATTAGAATAACACGCCCCAATATATTCAAGGCTCTGCCTCTCCCCATGCCCTCATTTTATGCCATGGACACACGGAAGACGGCAAAGAAGCAAAACTTCTCCGACGTGGAGATCGAGACCATCACCAGGTGGAAAAACAAATGTTTTAATTGTTTTTTTAAAGAGTGAAATTAAAGGCACTCTTTGCATTTTGTGGTGTTAGGAATTTTTTTTCTGTGCATTTTCACACTAACGAAACGCACTAAAACGTGCGTACACCACCTCCTGAGCTGGTGTAGGATTTGAGTGTGCAGTACGCCAACGTCCATATTGTTAAATCTCAGTCACCATAGGTTTGGGTGTACGCTGGAAATACGCTGCACTTTTGATAAATGAGGGCCAATGTGTTTGTTTGTTGGCCAGGGGAGAAGGTTTTTTCTCCATTCTGTCACTGATAGAGTTTGGGTTCTTTCCACTCCCGTGTCTGACTTGCTTAGCCAGGGACACTTAATATTCAAGGCAATTCAAAGTGCTTTACATAGAAATTAATTAAAATAGTCATACCATATGCATAAGAAATACGAATACCATGTATAAAAATTAAAAAAAGAAAAAAAGGATAACTAAAACAGTTTTAAAGATAAATATATATTCAGAAATATTATAAATTTGACTGCATTAACACCATTTTATGAGAACTAAACTGTGCTGGATGATAAAATCATATTTTGAAGAACTTATATAATCATTTAATAATTGATGATCTTTACCACAGAAATGAATGAACAATTGAATTCAGCTAAACAACAGCCAAATTTATAATTTCAAATGTATAAATGTGTAATTGTTCACTGTAAAGCTGCTTTGTAACTATCTGTAATGTATAAACGCTATAAAAATAAAAGTGACTTGACTTAACATGAGAGCCAATAAATGATGACAGAACGATCATGTGTTTGTGAATGACTTTAACAGCAGGTGTCAAAGGGTCTATGATCTCTTACCTCAGGTTTGCACGACACTGAGTTCTGTAGAGAAGAACAGAAGATGTTAATGTTAACACACGCTAGAGTGATGGTATGAGCTGATGAACGAGTGACGCACCAGCATGCTGAAGGTCAGATGGGTTAAGATCACATGTGTAGTTTGACAGGGCATGCTGAGCTTAAGCGACACTGGCAGACCTTTAACACCCACATTCTTCACCTGTGAACACAAACACACAGACACACAGCAATCTGATCACCTCAAGCCCAAAAACAGCCCAATGAAGCTGCAGGTGTGTGTTCGACTCTCTGACCTTGTAGATGATGTTGAAAGGTTTTGGACCTCTGTCCTCCATAGAGAAGTTCATATACAGCACAGATTCTTCAGCCACTCTGACAAACACACAATAACTTCTCAGTCAATCATATGATCTTCTATCATTCTAATATAATGTTAACTTCTGATAATACAACTAGTAATAACAGTTTGTTTTTCCAGAACATCCATTAAAACAGAAAGCGAGTAAGAGGAAGACAGAGCATTTAGATGTTGAGTTTTCAATCATTCAGAGATGAAGAACAGATCAGTCTGAAAGAGAAGAGGAAAGTTGAATAAATGCACCCACAGAATGATCGCCAGATCAACAGCGAACTGAACCGGGATGCTTTTCTTCACCACCGTATCACTGATGTTTCCATTGTTATCACTGTAAACAAACATACAGAATTTACTCATGGATGAACATGAAGTCAATCTTCTTAATCTTTGTATCCTGGATCATGAGCCCAATCTCTGCTGTGCATTACTGATATGAAACAGCCTTGAAAGCAAATAAATCTGTCATGTTCAGCCTCATCCACCTGTTAGCGGTGATCATCATCTCCATCCGGTCGGCCCAGTCGTAATCCCATTTCGACACACGAAAGGTTGCCAGAAACTCAGTCTAGGAGAAGTAGAAATCACAGATGATGGTAGCATTGCCAAGAGAATGATTGAAAAATATATATATTTAACTTTTTTATTGTACCTCACATATCTGGCCTCTAGCTAAAGGACATTTGTGGGTTAAACTGAAATGTCATGATGTCATACAACACGTACTCCCTCAAATTGTGGCTCCACTAGACACTCGTCGTGTGCCCTTGACTGTCCGACTGAGGGACAAACATGTCGAAGATGTCTAAAGCTGAACCACTTTCCAAAATGGTGTCTGCCTGCTCCACTTAAAGCTTCTAATCACCGAAACCCACATGCTAACACTACATCCCCTGCTATTATCCATTTAATCAACACCAATTCAGCAGGGGTTTCTACAGACTCTTATATTCCCCTGCTACTGGACACAGGAGCTAGAGTCTTACAACTCAAAATGGCCTCTTATAAATGTTTTCTGACACACTTGGTCCTCCAGCTACCCTCTCTAAATGTGTTTGGATATGGAAGTTCTGCAATCGGCGTTATTGGTCTTGTACATGTGCCTGTCCAGTATGGAAATAAGGATCTGTCCAGCTTATCATTTCACATTGCACACCATGGCAGCAACATCTTCGGACTGGACCTATTTATGAGTCTGGTTTTGGCTGCTTAGCTGGATTCACACCAACCTCTCTTGTACCCATGTAGAAACT
The DNA here is from genome assembly GCF_024679245.1 of Pseudorasbora parva. Classification (NCBI taxonomy): domain Eukaryota; kingdom Metazoa; phylum Chordata; class Actinopteri; order Cypriniformes; family Gobionidae; genus Pseudorasbora; species Pseudorasbora parva. Next base: position 368,364 of record NC_090175.1, on the reverse strand, counting down.
GCCATTCCGCTGGCATTGCGTGAGGAAGTCACAATAGAACTCGGCAAACAGGGCATCATTGAACCTGTCAATGCCTTCCCATAGGTGTCTAATTTGATGATGGATAAGGAAAAATCAGCCATTTTCGTTTGGGCTTATCCCAAACTGCTACCCTCAGCCGATAATCAAAGAGCTGACTACACACTTTCATGGCTCAACCATTTTTTTTTTCCAAACTTGACTTATGCCAAGATTATTTCCATGTCCCTCTTCACCCAGACAGCAGAATTCTCCCTCCATTTGCTACGCATGCTGTCTAATTCTGTTACACAAGGATGCCTTTTGAACTTAGTTCGGCCCCTAGCTGTTTCCAAAAAAAATCACTGGCACTGCCTATCTAACCTGATGATGTCCTTGCCCCGAATGCAGTGATTCACCAACAGCACTAAAGGGCCACTTTTGCTGCCCTCAGTCAACATACTCCAATATTCAGGCTATACATCGGGGGCCAGGTGTGATCGTTGGCATTAGTGTTAATTTTGTCACCTATGTTTAATTAGGTGAATGACTTAGTCATTCACATATCTTTTCTAGTTAGTCAAAATTTAGTTGACTAAAAGTCTTGTCATTTTAATCTAGTTTTAATCAAAAGACAATTCAGGGTATCTTAGTCAAGTTTTAGTCGACTAAAAAGTATTGTCCTTTTAGTCTTTCCTGTAGCTCAATGAGTAGAGCATGGCGCTAGCAACGCCAAGGTCATGGGTTCGATTCCCAGGGAAAGCAAGACTTGACAAAAATGTAAAATGTGTACCTTGAATACAATGTAAGTCGCTTTGGATAAAAGCGTCTGCCAAATGCATAAATGTAAATGTAAATGTAGTCTAATTTAAGTCAAAAGAAAACTCAAGATACACTCCTGAACAAAATCTTAAGACCAGGGGATGCATTGCAAGTTTTACACATTTTGCACTAGTGGATCATAACCGGGTTGTAAGTGCTGCTTCAAAAGGCCAAAAGAAGAAACAGGAGCAACAGACAAAAAAATAGAGAGTAGGCAATTTATTGAAAACTGCATTTAAACTGAAACAGCCCGTTCATCAGCTGATCAAAAGTTTAAGACCATAGCCCAAAAATAAACGCACAACAGTACTAAAAGTGTTAAAAAAAGGACTCAGTAGTGAGTAGCCCCACTGTTCTTGTTGACCACTTCAAAAACTCGTTTCGGCATGCCTGATGCGACTGTTTTCAGGAGGCTGGTGGGAACGGTGCTGCATGTGGTGAAGATGCCTTCACGAAGGGCATCGACGGTCTGGAATTGACGTCCATTTTTGTAAACTTCCCTTGCCATCCATCCCCAAATGTTCTCAATGGGATTTAGATCAGATTTTTGAATCACACGTCACTTAAGGTGTCGTTATGAGTACATCAGATGACCACCTTCCCCCCTGTTAGTTTGGGACACTAGTCAAGGCCTTTTACCTTGGCTGTATGAGAACACTCCGCACAGGAGGCTGCCCAGTCATTATAATGAATGTAAAGGGGGGAGAGTTGGTCAGCTGATTTATCTGAAAGATTGGTGAGATTTCTAACTTGTAGAGCCTTTTCTGTCTTATCAGCACAAGGAAGACACAATTGTAATAAAATAGATTTTATTAACAAAAGATAAACAGAACAATTAACACAACTACTATGAATACAATGAATGATAAAGGAATAAAGTGCGTAAAATGCATAAAATACCTGTGAGTAAGTTAAGTGTGGCTATAGAATAGTTACAATATCTTATGGAAAGATAAACTGTTGTTTCTCTGAAATTAAGGTGAAGAACCTTATTATGCATTAAACAAATAAACAAAATATTATTTATTATTAACTAGCATCAGTTATATTACTTGTAATGTAAATTACAAAATCATATACTGATAATAATCAACAATGCCAAGGTCTCTAGAAAGAGGTTTGGATAAGTGATATTTACATTCCACGTGGTTGAGTAAGCAGTCCAAAGGTGATGACTTCTTCTACTGGTTTTGCTGGGAGACAGTGCAGTGAAGAAAGGAGCTGGAATCCGTTTCAACAGCCTTGAACACGAAGATCTGTAGGACGCTGATCTCCTGGGGCACCAAAGGGTCTTAAAATCTGGAACATGCAGATGAGGCCCTGAAGTAGGTGCAGAAGATCCTTAATCTGGAACACGCAGATGAGGCCCTGAAGTAGGTGCAGAAGGTCCTTAATCTGGAACACGCAAATGAGGCCCTGAAGCAGGAGCAGAAGATCCTTAATCTGGAACACGCAGAAGAGGCCCTGAAGCAGGAGCAGAAGGTCCTTAACCTGGAACACACAGATGAGGCCCTGAAGCAGGAGCAGAAGGTCCTTAATCTGGAACACGCAGATGAGGCCCTGAAGTAGGTGCAGAAGGTCCTTAATCTGGAACATGCAGATGAGGCCCTGAAGTAGGTGCAGAAGGTCCTTAATCTGGAACACGCAGATGAGGCCCTGAAGTAGGTGCAGAAGGTCCTTAATCTGGAACACGCAGATGAGGCCCTGAAGTAGGTACAGAAGGTCCTTAATCTGGAACACGCAGATGAGGCCCTGAAGTAGGTGCAGAAGGTCCTTAATCTGGAAAACGCAGATGAGGCCCTGAAGTAGGTGCAGAAGGTCCTTAATCTGGAATACGCAGATGAGGCCCTGAAGTAGGTGCAGAAGGTGCTTAATCTGGAACACGCAGATGAGGCCCTGAAGTAGGTGCAGAAGGTCCTTAATCTGGAACACGCAGATGAGGCCTTGAAGTAGGTGCAGAAGGTCCTTAATCTGGAACACGCAGATGAGGCCCTGAAGGAGGTGCAGAAGGTCCTTAATCTTGAACACGCAGATGAGGCCCTGAAGTAGGTGCAGAAGGTCCTTAATCTGGAACACGCAGATGAGGCCCTGAAGTAGGTACAGAAGGTCCTTAATCTGGAACACGCAGATGAGGCCCTGAAGTAGGTGCAGAAGGTCCTTAATCTGGAATACGCAGATGAGGCCCTGAAGTAGGTGCAGAAGATCCTTAATCTGGAATACGCAGATGAGGCCCTGAAGTAGGTGCAGAAGGTCCTTAATCTGGAATACGCAGATGAGGCCCTGAAGTAGGTGCAGAAGGTCCTTAATCTGGAACACGCAGATGAGGCACTGAAGTAGGTACAGAAGGTCCTTAATCTGGAACACGCAGATGAGGCCCTGAAGTAGGTGCTGAAGGTCCTTAATCTGGAACATGCAGATGAGGCCCTGAAGTAGGTGCAGAAGGTCCTTAATCTGGAACACGCAGATGAGGCCCTGAAGTAGGTGCAGAAGGTCCTTAATCTGGAACACGCAGATGAGGCCCTGAAGTAGGTACAGAAGGTCCTTAATCTGGAACACGCAGATGAGGCCCTGAAGTAGGTGCAGAAGGTCCTTAATCTGGAATACGCAGATGAGGCCCTGAAGTAGGTGCAGAAGGTCCTTAATCTGGAATACGCAGATGAGGCCCTGAAGTAGGTGCAGAAGGCCCTTAATCTGGAATACGCAGATGAGGCCCTGAAGTAGGTGCAGAAGGTCCTTAATCTGGAACACGCAGATGAGGCCCTGAAGTAGGTGCAGAAGGTCCTTAATCTGGAACACGCAGATGAGGCCCTGAAGTAGGTGCAGAAGGTCCTTAATCTGGAACACGCAGACGAAGGAACTTTGAAGTGAAGGTTTGCTCTCCTGAGCTTAACCTTGTTGCAAATGTCTCTGTGTGTCTTCTGCCTCTTTGGACCAGACACTCAGAATTTGGTCAATCTGCTCTGGTCTCTTTAGCATGGAGACTAGGGACGTGCTGTAGTCGTCAAGCTGGACTAAAACTCTGAACGTAGTGTTGGTTAATGTCTCTTTCCTCACAGGCTGGAGGCTCAGAATGTTGTTGTATCTGTTGCTGCCTCACAAGCTGTAGATTCAGATCCTCGGATCTTGTGTTGTCTCTCTGATTAAACCAGAGACTCAGAACTGGGTTGCTCTGTCACAGTCTAATCCTCGGCGGACAGACTCAGAACCTTTTGAACTGTTTGTCTCTCGGATGTGGAGACTCAGAACCTGGTTGCTCTGTCACAGTCTAATCCTAGGCGGACAGACTCAGAACCTGTTGAACTGTTTGTCTCTCGGATGTGGAGACTCAGAACCTGGTTGCTCTGTCACAGTCTAATCCTCGGCGTACAGACTCAGAACAAGGTGTGTCTGTTGAAAGGGTACCTTTATTCTTTTCCGAATAGGAGGAGATTGCAATTTGGCGCTTCTCCATTCCAGTGTTGCTATTGGCTGCTGGCATCAGAGAGGGCACACAGAGTGGCCCACCCTTCTTTCCCCTGTGGAACTCATTTGCATACTGTACACAGTTAGAAGTCTTTAAAGTGTCTTTAAAGTTCATCAATGCATTTCTCACTTTCCAAACCACCATCAGAATACCCTTGGCAATATACTAAACAAATAGACACCAAACATGATGGAAAAAGATTGAACTGTTACGCGTTCATTCATTTGTTCCTTAACAGCTGATTCTGTGTAAGATGTTGCATTACAAATAGCTGTCACTGAGAATACTTATTTCTCTGAATAAGTATGAGATGGATATGTGTAGTTTACATCAGTCTTAAGGTTTCCAAGCATAGTTGTGAATGGATTTGGATGGATCAGTTTTGGTCTTTCTTGGTTTCACCCACTACTGCTGAGGTCCTGAGGAATATTTATGGCCGTCACAAATCAGGTCATTAGGGATCCGTCTCTTGGTGGATGAAGGGCAGAAACTGCATGTGGACCAATGAGAAGTCCTGTCCTTCCTGGGCTTGGTACTAGAGGTCTTCTTCTTGCCCTCAAAGAGGTGTCTGGCTGTTGTCCAAGCATCTTTATCTGATTGCGTTGGACATCTTGTTTGTTTGCGCTAATCCAACAAGATCCAATCAAAATGTAGCAAACCTTTGTCCACTGTTACGGGCAAAGAGGGGCCCGGCCATAAACTGGGCCCTGGAATGTGCTGTCCACTACAGCAGATTTGACCTTTTTATGGCTATGGTCTTAAAATTTTGATCAGCTGATGAACGGCTTGTTTCAGTTTAAATGCAGTTTTCAATAAATTGCCTACTCTCTATTTTTTGTCTGTTGCTCCTGTTTCTTCTTTTGGCATTTTGAAGCAGCACTTACAACCCGGTTATGATCCACTAGTGTGAAATGTGTAAAACTTGCAATAAATCCCCTGGTCTTAAGATTTTGTTCAGGAGTGTATCTTAGTTCAAGTTTTAGTTAAAACATTTTAGTATTTTTTTACATAAAGTATTTCTAAGATTATTTCTGATACCGTTTCAGTCAAATAGTGTTTCACAAATCTCAAATGTTGGTCAAATATCATAATTACCAGACAAAACACACTTGATGAATGATGTTTGTTGAGTGCAAAATGCAACTTTGTTAAATGTATCGATTTAGATCAGTATCAATTCATATATATATATATATATATATATATATATATATATATATATATATATATATATATATATATATATATATATATATATATATATATATGTATATATATATATATATATCCTTCTGGGTCTGGCCACAAACACCTGTGCATCTCTAGCAGTATGACTTTACAATACAGTACATATCATAGAGAGCTAATGTATAGCCAATTTGCTGTCCTGTTCTGTGTCATCACCCATTGCCTCCTGTCATGTGGTTGAGGACAAGGATCTTATTCATCTTGTGCATGCAGCCCTCGTGGCTTTCGTTTCTTTGGTGGAACTCACAGAGGAGTCAGCTTCTGACTCCACCCTCTCTGCTGTCTGCAGGTACACTATATTGCCAAACGTTTTGGGACGTCTCCCTTTACATGCACATGAACTTTAATGACAGCCCATTCTTAATTTGTAAGATTTAATATGGAGTCAGCCCACCCTTTCCAGCTCTAACAGCTTCAGCTCTTCTGGGAAGGCTTTCCTCAAGGTTTAGGAGTGTGTTTATGGGGATTTTTGTCCATTCTTCTAGAAGCTCATTTGTGAGGTCAGGCACTGATGTTGGACGAGAAGGCCTGGCTCTCAGTCTCCGCTCTAATTCATCCTAAAGCTGTTCTATCGGGTTGAGCTCAGGACTCCTCCACACCAAACTCCTCATCCATGTCTTTATGGGCAGATGGTTTGTGCACTTGAGCGCAGTCATGTTGGGACAGAAAGGGGCCGTCCACAAACTGATCCCACAAAGTTGGGAGCATGAAATTGTCCAAAATTTCTATGGAACTAAGGGGCCACAACCCAACCCCTGAAAAACAACTGTCCTTCCTCCACCTATCCTTACAATTGGCACAATGCAGTCAGACAAGTCCCATTCTCCTGGCGACAGCCAAACCCAGACTCGTCCATGTGATTGTCAGACTGAAGCGTGATTGGTCACTCAGAGAACACGTCTCACTGCTCTAGAGTCCAGTGGCGGCTGCTTTACTCCACTGCATCCCACGCTTTGCATTGCTCTTGGTGATGTAAGGCTTGGATGAGCTGCTCGGCCATGGAAACCCATTCCATGAAGCTCTCTCCGCTGTTCTTGAGCTCATCTGAAGGCCACAGAAGACTGGAGGTCTGGAGCTGTTGACTCTGCAGAAAGTCGGTGACTTCTGCGCACTGTGACCCTCAGCATGCGCTGACCCCGCTCTGGGATTTAACACTTCGTGGCTGAGTTGCTGTTGTTCCCAATGGCTTCCTCTTTGTTATAATCCCACTAAGAGTTGAGCGTGGAATATTTAGTAGTGAGGAAATGTCAGGAATGGCCTTATTGCACAGGTGTCAGCCTATCACGGCCCCACGCTTGAGTTCACTGAGCTCCTGAGAGCGACCCATTCTTTCACTAATGTGTGTAGAAGCGTCTGCAGGCCGAGAGCTGGAGTTATACACCTGTGGCCATGAAGGGATTGAACATCTAAACTCAGTGATTTGGAGGGATGTTCTAATACTTTTGGTAATATAGTGTGTGTCCTAAACGGTTGGCCAGATGTTCAGCTGTATGCCAGAGTGAAGTGTCTGTGTGTGTCTTACTGCGGTTCCACTGCGGTACACCGGTAGATTAATACTGCAGGTGGTTCGGTTCGTAGCACCGTTGTCACGATCACCACAACTGCTTCTAGTCCGGCTGGGCTGTTTGTTACACACACACACACACACACACACACACACACACACACACACACACACACACACACACACACACACACACACACACACACACACACACACTTACAGAATTATTAAATGCCAATTCACACATTCCAAATTTTAATTGTCCATTTCAGTTCATAAATCGGAATTTAAGCTCTCGATTCAATACTGAATGGCACAGCTCTGTGTAATATCAGTGTTTTAATGGAAATTAAATAATTGTTTTAAGTATATGCAAGTCATACTTAACATGTTAAAAAATGAGTAGAGTAACTTAAGTAGTAGAATGAGATGTGGTTAATTGTCTTGTCTATTGAGAGTTTATCAGTCCATACATATATAGAGGGTATATTTTAGCTATTTTTTTTATTTTCATGCCATATTTATTTTTTTATTTACTTTTGACAGCTCTTAGTTTGACATGTGGACTGCGGTACCTTAACGGTGTCAAATAATGAGAGCGAGAGGCCTTCTGGATAGTGCAGCACTATGCTGGTGTTGAAGGAGTCGTCGCCTAGATTGGCCAGCGATACGAGGACAGTGAAATGAGCTTGATTCACCACCAATAATGTGTCGTTCCTGCAGAATAAACCGAACACGCAATCTTCATCACATTGTCAAGTTTAAAAAGCTGTTGAAGGGTGGCAAAAAGTATTTACAATCATATTTCACATTAATATCATCTTGGATATCTGGATCATTTTATTTAATCAGGTATATCTCACATAAAACTGAAGGTCAGCTTCAGATCGGCCACACAGCTGTTTGAATTACAAGTCATCTGGAACGGTGCCTGGTCACATACAAAACAGAAACTTTTATAGAGCTTTTGAATGTTGCAGAAACTTTATACAGTGAAGCTGAAGGACCTTAAGAGTTGCGAGTGAGAAATTCATTTAACAAACCTAGAGTATATAAACAGAGATGTCTGAAGCTGAAGCTCACCTCAACAAACTCTTCTGTCCTGCTGTGGATGTCAAGAATAGCCGTGGAGTTTCCAGAAAACATCTCAGTTTGTGAGAAATGCATTTGTATCTTAAGAGGAGACACCGTGTCTGTAATGCAGTGCTAAAACAAACACAACATTTGCTGTTAAACCGAAGCTTCTGTGATTGGCTGAAGCTGTGATAGACAAAACGTACTGGCATGAAGACCGGGAAGGTGAAACAGGAGAACCCAGAAGCCAGTAGGATCAACTTCTGCAGAGTCCTGGATGACGGATCCCTCTGATCAAAGAATCCTCGATTCATTGCTCTCATCACATCCACATCCAGGTTCAGAGAAACCTTCAGATTCTTCTCGAGAGATCCTGAGACACATGAGAGGGTAAGACAGGGAGGCCATGCTCTTCATGAGACTCTTTGAGATGTCATTGACATTACCACTGCTATTGGTCAGCTCGGCCACCGTGAAACACAAAGTGAGATTAAACGCATTCAACGGTTTGTCACCCAGGCATTCAAAGTAGTTCGGGTTGATTTCTTTGGGACTGAAGCTGAGCTGCACAGATACAGACATCACAGGCTGAGCCCTGAGAAGAGAGAAAAGAGTAAACAGGCAATGATACAGCGAGGCTAACAGGGCCTGAAAAAACTTCTGACTCAAACTGATAGTTAATTTGTTAAAATCATTGCATTTAATCTCCAAACTAAGGGTTCAATTAAAAACGGGCCACTGGAGTGACTATACGCAAACAGAGCCAGAGTTCATAAATGAGTCCTAGTGTTGAGACTGAAAGAGAATCTTCACATTATTTGGTAAATGTGTTGTGAAGTGTCCTACTTGAGCAGCACGATCCCTCCTTTTGCTCCGATCACGATATCTGTCAGATTATCACCGCTCATGTCCATCTGACCGGACAGAGATACTCCAAACTGCTGCAGAAAGGGAAGAACCGACTGCGCTGGGATCCGCTGAACACACACACACACACACACACACACACACACACACACACACACACACACAAACACACAGAGAGAGATCTCCAGTGCCCAAAGCAGTTCATCACTGTACTGGTTTATCCTGTAGTGTCTGTTTATCTGTCAACCTTGATTAACTTGTTCAGGTGTGTTTGATCGTGGCTGAAGCTAAACTCTGCAGGGCATTGGCCCTCCAGGTGCAAGATTTGATTTTTGTTTATCCTGTAGTGTCTGTTTATCTGTCAACATTCGGCCTGTCTGGGATTGTGGGTTAAACAGTGTTTGGGATTGAGGGAACTAAAGCAATCTCCTACCTGAGGAGGGTGTTTGAGGTTTATGCCATGTGTCCTGTCACCCAGGTAGATGTAGACGACTCCCTGCCCTTCGTTCTCAAGCGGCGCCCCGACTGCCAAATCTGACAGGCTGTCTCCATTCAGGTCCTTTAGTGAAGCCAAAGATGATGCAAATCTGCCAGTGTTTGACTCATTTAGTGTCTTCTCAAAATACTACAGAGAGAGAAAAAGAACAGAATCTGTATTCATCAGCACATGACCAGCAACAATACAATGTATTTCCATGACTTTCATGCGATAGAACGACATCAGGAACCGATTACAATGGCAATCCCTATGAGTAACTTAATGGTGATAACTAGCAACCTTCCAGTCACAGGCCCTGAACATTAACCACATGTGTTTCTGTACTTATTAATGGAGCATGTAGTGAATCTGTCCATACCTCCCCTGATAAAGTGTAGACGTACAGCCTCCCTTCTGTCCTCGGCTGAGACTGGTAAAATAACGGAGCTCCGACCAGAAGGAAATCTGAGTCTCCATCTGAGTCCACATCCAACAGACTCAGAGATGCTCCAAAATACGATCCAATCTGATGATAAAAATGAATGTAATTGCAAACTTGCATATGATCTATATACACTCACCTAAAGGATTATTAGGAACACACACTAATACTGTGTTTGACCCCCTTTTGCCTTCAGAACTGCCTTAATTCTACGTGGCATTGATCAACAAGCTGCTGAAAGCATTCTTTAGAAATGTCGGCCCATATTGATAGGAGAGCATCTTGCAGTTGATGGAGATTTGTGGGATGCACATCCAGGGCACGAAGCTCCCATTCCTCCACATCCCAAAGATGCTCTATTGGGTTGAGATCTGGGGACTGTGACGGCCATTTTAGTTCAGTCAACTCATTGGCATGTTCAAGAAACCAATTTGAAATGATTGGAGCTTTGTGACATGGTGCATTATCCTGCTCGAAGTAGCCATCAGAGGATGGGCACATGGTGGTCATAAAGGGATGGACATGGTCAGAAACAATGCTCAGGTAGGCCGTGGCATTTAAACGATGCCCAATTGGCACTAAGGGGCCTAAAGTGTGCCAAGAAAACATCCCCCACACCATTACACCACCACCACCAGCCTGCACAGTGGGAACAAGGCATGATGGATCCATGTTCTCATTCTGTTTACGCCAAATTCTGACTCTACCATCTGAATGTCTCAACAGAAATCGAGACTCATCAGACCAGGCAACATTTCTCCAGTCTTCAACTGGCCAATTTTGGTGAGCATGTGCAAATTGTCGCCTCTTTTCCTATGTGTAGTGGAGATGAGTGGTCCCCGGTGGGGTCTTCTGCTGGTGTAGCCCATCCGCCTCAAGGTTGTGTGTGTTGTGGCTTCACAAATGCTTTGCTGCATACCTCGGTTGTAACGAGTGGTTATTTCAGTCAAAGTTGCTCTTCTATCAGCTTGAATCAGTCGGCCCATTCTCCTCTGACCTCGAGCATCAACAAGGCATTTTCTCCCACAGGACTCCTGCATACTGGATGCTCTTCCCTTTTCACACCATTCTTTGTAAACCCTAGAAATGGTTGTGTGTGTAAATCCCAGTAACTGAGCAGATTGTGAAATACTCAGACCGGCCCGTCTGGCACCAACAACCATGCCACGCTCAAAACGGCTTAAATCACCTTTCTTTCCCATTCTGACATTCAGTTTGGAGTTCAGGGGATTGTCTTGACCAGGACCACACCCCTAAATGCACTGAAGAACTGCCATGTGATTGGCTGATTAGATAATTGCATTAAGGAGAAATTGAACAGGTGTTCCTAATAATCCTTTAGATGAGTGTAGTCTGTTCACTGAAAAAAATAATTATGAAAGCATGTTGCTAGGGGGTGGCCACTGAGGTTTTCTTGATGGTTGCAATGGTTTTGCAAGAGTGTTTCTAACTGCTTTCTTCTTGGAGAACTGTAGGATTTGGGAAGTGTTAACTTCCTGTCAGAGGGTTTTTCTTCACTAACTTGTTCTCCGGTGATGTTCCTCATCACTGTCCATGTGCTTTCATTCTTGGTGAAGACAGTCACCAGACCCCTGTGTCCGGCCCGCGGCGCCCCAGAGAACAGAAGAGAGACACCGCCTCTCATTCCCAGAACAGCAGAGTAACCTGAACATCATCAGCATCATTAAAACATGCACAGACACTTCACATCAGACACGGAAGGAACAGCTTCAACATACCCATGTATGAGTCTTTGCTGACAGCTGGATCCTTAATCTCTGTCTCTTTGAATCCAGATCCTGATCCCGTCACTTCATACAGAGATCCACGCCAGTCATTAGATCCAACCGAGCCCACAATCACAGAGTCCTGAACAAACAGCAGTCTCAGCTTCAGTCACAGCACACTGTGAAGTGCTGTGAAGAGTTTTCGGATGCACTGTGTAAACAATAGGCTTCTTCAAGATTAACTACACTAGCTTGACATCAGCTGGCGAGATCTGCCGGTTGCAGGAAAACAGAGATGGCCATCAGGTCTTTCCATATTGTGCTGAACCAATGATTTTTGCATTGAACTGTTACTCCTATACAATAAGAATATATATTTATTAGATTGCGTAATCTTCATTTTTGTTTATGTTTTGTGCGTTTTGTTCAAATATAAGATATTCATTATTACGATTGGTTAAAACTAGCCTGGTTAAAATCAGATCATTCTCAGTATTAACTGAGTTATGGTCTGGCAAAGCTTAATAGACAAATCATTTCCCTAGGGGCGTCACCAACGGACTTCGCTCAAATGCCTCTGGGCGCAATTGGATAGACCTAAAATCAATCAGAGCGATGAAGGAGATGACTTATGCAAAGCGGAGAAACATCTGAGACTCTGAAAGTAATTCTCTGTTTGTGTTTTCGAGGAAGATATTGCAATGGCTTCTGACAACTTTTGCCGTTGTTGTAAAAGAAATATGATAATAGCTGGTGTCCATCGCCTTTCCATCAACATTTTTGTTCCATCAACCTAATAGACCTAATAGACTAAAGATACGTTCACACCGAACGTGAATAGAGCGTCTGGAGCGAATGATTTCCATGTTAAGTCAATGGAAAGGCGTGTTTACGCACGTCTGGAGGTCCTGCGGCGCGATGGGCGTGATTCCGCCTCATTTGCGTGTCCAGTTCGCGCGAATAATGCAAATTTGGTGCTTTTTGTGCATTCACGCGTTTGAAACGACTTCGTGTCTACGGACGAGTTGAAAAATTTGAACTTTGCCGTCTATGTGGTTTACTTATAAAGACAGTGCCTATTTAAAAAGAACACTCTTGCATTTTTGTAGTCGTGAGATCCAGCAATCAGCGGGAGCTCAGCACTCGTTAACCCCGGCGAGAGCAGCCTTTCCTCTGCCAGTCCTTCTGGTGTTTGCCGCTGGCTCGGATGTCTCTGTAGAGGTTAAACATGACAAATAATTTGTCTTATGTGCATCTAATGGGCGATCTTTGGTCTAATTAATCTATTGTTGCCTACCAAATCATTTTGACTGAGGGCAAACTGAAGTTTCATAACTTTATATTTTATTTAAATATACGCAGTGAAGATAATCTAGGTAGTGTGTTGGCTGAACCACATTTGTGTGGCTGTTAATGCTTAATATATATATTTTTTGATGGTCAGATGGTCAGATGGTGTTTTAGGACATATTTCACCTGGAGTGCCTTTAATGCATGTCTATTTCGCTTCAAATGTTCGATTTCTACGTGCGTCCAATTTGCTGCAGACACGGGAATGGATTTAAAATGTTCACGCGTCAAACTAGAGGCGGTAAACGCATTTTTGACGCTCAATTCGCGTTTGGTGTGAACGCAGCGTAACATCTCAGTCCTATTGAAACATCTCGAATTGATGGTCGAACAGAAAACATCAAGCTCTAATCGCATTTGCCCCCCTTGAAAGGCATTTGTATTGCAATTAGAATGCAATTTGCAATATTTTGCCAGTCTTTGGAAAATTGTGTTTCACAAAATGTATTCAAATTTAGTCATTTAAGATGTGTTAGAACATTTTCAGACGTGAGCATAGTTACGCTAGTTATTTTACAATAACAATTACCGTTATTTACTATTTTTACATGCCTACCAGATCTAGTCTGAGCAAATAAGCATTACATTTACATTTACATTTAATCATTTAGCAGACGCTTTTATCCAAAGCGACTTACAAAAAAGGGGAGAGTAATAGAAGCAACGGAACAGACAAGGCCAAAAACCTGTAAGAGCTGTAAGATATCTCAATTAATTAGCACAATACACAACAATTTAGTTGCACAATAAGCACAGAAAGGCCAGATATAGAGCTGCTGTGTGGTGTTGGCACATGATCACACTCCCCATCCTCCTCATCAAAGTAGCGTGTGTAATCCACATCTGGTAGCCGAGTGTTATTATTTGCTCGGGTTTTAACGAAAAGGAAAAGTTTAAATTGCTTAAAACAGATGCTCCACGGCGGCATCCATCTTTGTAATGTACAAAATCTGCTTTACCGTTGCTGCGCTGTCGTCATCGTGTAAAGCAATGTTTCTGATTGGTGCCGCGATTTCAACAGATTAGAAATTGGTTTGAATGGGCTCTTTGCCAGACAACTTGCAGAGCAAATAAAAATTTGCCGGAAGTTGTCTGGGTTTTCCCAGGCTAGTTAAATACAGCAACTTATCTAAGAAAACACACAGCACACGTCGTCCTTGTCATCACAGAATCTGACCAATGAGAATAAAGTGTCTTCATCAAGGCTTTCGCAGCTGTTTTTGAGTGTCTGTAGTGCCTGATATAGGTGGCTGGTCTCGTTATGCTCGTGCAGTACTTTGATGGTACATGTGATCGTGAAGCGATTGCAGCACCGATCAAAGTCAGACAAATTTTCTAACCAGAATGCATTGCTTTTGGCAGGTGGCAGCTGATCTTTGTGGTGCTGCATGAAGTCGAACAAGCCTTATGACTAATGACTACCAAGGAACCGATTAACCGATGACTAACAGATCAGAGTATCACATGACAAGACAAACCAATGAGAACACAGAACACAACACATGAGATTGGGGAAGCACATAACATGATCACATGAGGACACAGGAATCACATGACAATCAGGAACCATGACTGTGACTAAACTTCAAAATCAAAGACAAGAAACATTAACATGAAACAAAATCAAAGCCAACCATGTCAGCTACATACAATAATCACAGGCAATTTCTAAAAACAGATCTTCTTTTCTTAGAGTCTGTGTGTTAGTTTTAATTGACATTTAGCAGCAAATAAAAAAATTGTTTTCCCCAAACATTTTTTTTTCATTACCCAAATTCAACATCAAGTGGCGACCCAAAATAGATTATCATATCATATCATAAAAGTAAACAGAAATGTCCTTACATTATTCCTATTTTTAAATGTATTATTTATATATATAAAAAAAAAAAAAAAAAAAAATATATATATATATATATATATATATATATATATATATATATATATATATATATATATATATATATATATGAATACAATTCCCTCAAAAACTTCCAAGGGGTAAAAATCCTAGTTTGGGAAATCCTGCCTAAATAAAATTCATAAAAAGTGACATATACTTTATATAGGTCATATTTCTGACCTTGTGGTAGAGGACACTGAATCCACTTTGCGATAACTCTTTCTGTCTGTCTTTGCTGTGTGTGTCCTTTAAACCTGAAACCACAGAGGGAAAAGTATTAAAATCAACTGTGAATTCATCATTAGTTAATTTTATTTAAAATGTTATACAGTATGTGGTCCCACTTTATATGAGGTGGTATTAACTACTATGTACATGTGTTAAAACAAAATTACAATGTACATATTGTGTTCAATTTATACTTTACACTGGCTTCCAGTTACATCTACGCCAGTGTTTGGATAAACACAATGAGTCACGGACACGAGGAGCTGGTTAACACATGACTTTACTGGTGACCATCATCAGACTAATAAGCCATCACACATAGACCCAAACCCCACCCCACGCTGACGTGTCACACCACTGGAGATCAAACGTCACATTCCATACACGACACCGGGAATCAGACGTCACATCCACTGGCGCCACCCATTTTCCATAAGACCACACTACCTCTCCTACAGTAACTGCTGACCTATAAATCACAGTGAGGTGACCAGGATAGCTATGTGGCAACAAGAAACATCTGTTAGAATCATACAATACAGTGTACTCAACTATTAAAGAACACTAAATACAACATGTATAAACTTATTAAATAAATCTCCCCCCCTTACACCCAAAAAGGATACGAGTCAAGGCTATATGCCTACTGCAATTCATAGTCCATCAGCTTAACAGGGAGCCGGCGAAGACGTCCAGACTTTCGGAGTGTCGGCACCGGGCTGTGACAGGGGGAACTACATGTACTGCTGACCGGACTACCAGGTAAGGGTGCTGATGCATCTACTGTCGTAGGAGTGTCAGACGATAGTGCTGGTGCTGATGCCGCTGCTGGTTCGGCTATTGCCCTAGGAATGTCAGGAATCTGTAGGGAAGAGCTCACATCCCATTCCTCACTCTCAGAGTCCAAGTCCTCCTCAACTGCTGCTATTTTCTCAATGCTAGACTCAACTTTGTGACAATCGCTCAATCGAACTCTATATGAGCCACGTCGTAGCTGTGATCCTGTAAATTTTCGAATGTTGCACCACGTCCCTTCAGTATTAAGTACCAGATAACGACTCCGTGCCTGAGATTTATTCCGATCACTATACAAGTACACCAGATCTCCTGGGCCAACGTCTGGGCAAACTGCAAATCGGTTCGATGGTGCTTTGGCCTTACAGCTATGAGGATGGTTTGCCAGGCGTTGTATATGCTGTTGAGTAATTAACTCCTGATCATGGACTGGTAACTGTTTAAGAGAAAACTGATCACGTTGGAACAGCATCTCACGGGCCGACATGCCACGTGATCTAATCCAGCTGTTCAGCTGAGCAACAGCCATAGACAAAAGAAGAGGTGTGATAAACTGACAATGTGGCTCCAATCGCAAAACCTCATCCTGCAGTTCTTGAATAGCTTTTTCGGCAACAGGGTTTTTATTAACATTTTTAGCTGCTCCCACTTCGACGACCAATCTATGCCGAGCAAGCACCTCGTCCTTTATTAATGCTGTAAATCCTGGTGCCGGGTCAGTCCTGACCACTGCCAGCGGACCATCAAGTGGACGTAAGCCAACGCACAGGCTTACAATGCCATCCCGCAATGTCTCCTTTCGCTCATCAGCGATTAAAAGGGCACTTGTAAAAGATGTCACACCCTCACGAACCACTAGAATGAGTTGACGTTCACGCTTTAAGACATCCGCTGCAAACGAAGATCCTACAGTCACTGGCGGATCACTACTGGACTGTTCCACCACAAACGAAGGGGACTTTGCTAATGCAGCACACTGATGGCAACCCTTATTGGTATGTTGAATAGCAGCCTCCAAATCCAGTGCATAGAAGTATCGGCTAACCACGAGTCTCAACTGATGGGCAGAAGGGTGATTCAACCTGATGTGTAATGACATAAGTAAGCCATGCAACACATTCCTTGGAACGACAATGCACTCAGACGACCTCACCAGTGGTGTATGACGGTGTACGACTAGGAGCCCATCCTTTGCCAAAGTGGTATTATTCAAATATCGTTTTACATCTCTGACATTGGTTACTTTCTTAGAGGGGCGTGTACCTTGACGAAGATGTGCACATACTCTACGTAGATCTGAACACGCTGCTTGTATGGACAGCCATGACGCTCTATTTGAAAAAGGTACTTTTTGTACTCCCTGCAAAATATCACTTGCAGTTGACAAGAACGTAGTGACACGTGGACTTGCCGAGAACTCGCCCCTACACAGCTTCTCAAAGGCTTGTACACACGGTTTACTGTCAGTAAGAACACACGCCTTCTTTGCTGACTGGATGACAAATGGACCAAAGTGCTTTAATGCAGCCGCTATAGCAAGAGCTTCAATCTCACATGGAAGCCAATTGATCTGATTTTTCCGAAGTTTAGCACTAAAGTAGCCAGCTACCATTAATTTTCCCTCCCGTGTTACGTACAATGTTGCACCAAGGCCTGGCTCCCTGAAAGCACCGTCAGTAACAATCCAAAGTTGATCATCGGGTCGCGGTATTGTCACTGCACAGTTACTGGATAATGTCCTCTGAGCCCTGTGAAAACACTGGAGAAGTTCATCTGACCACACAATTGCACTCTTTGACTCACACCCAGCAACCATGTCGTCAAGGGGGGCAAGAACTGAGGCACATCCCTTAAGTACACGTGCCAAGACTTTATAAGCACCAATAAAAGATCTCAAGCCTCTAACACACATGGGAGGAGTACATGAGGCTAATGTGGCAATGCGATGTGGACTAGCACTGATGGTGCCTTGTCTCCATACCCATCCTAGGATGTTGGTTTGTGCGGGAGCCACCACTGTTTTGGCAGGGGATAAGCACAGACTACATGCCTGAAGAGCCAGTAATACTCTTCTCCAGACCTCAAGCAATTCCTCAAAACTATTAGCGCCACAGTAAAGGTATTCAGCATCTTTTACCACCTCTCCCTGCTGAAGAAAGTCACCGAGTACCCGACACGTCAACTCCTCCAGGGCAGTCTCTGATCCCGGCATTCCCATTGCACATCTAGCGTACACACGAATTCCTTTAAATGGTGTTACTACTCCGCAGTACTTCATGGAATCTTTTGAAAGGGGTATCTGATAAAATGCCTTTGTGAGGTCAGTTGCAATAATATATCTCCACTGAGCGATCAGACGTAAAGTATGTTTGGCATGAGAGATGGCTGAGGCTTACTGTAGCGGCCTACGTCTGTGAATGCTGTCACAAGACGGAACCCTCCATTAGGTTTTTTAATAAGGAAGGATGGATTAACATATTCAACTGCAACACCCACATCCTCAGGTTTCTGAAAGACTCCCATCTGTTCTAACATGTCAAATTGAGCCTGTAGCTCCTGTAACTGGCCTCTTGAATACTGGGGAATTCTACCCTTCCGCTGTGGTGGTTGAACAGGGCCTGACAGGGCCCAACAGCACCATTATAACCCTTAAACTGTGGGTTGAAGACTTCATCAAATTCTCGGTGGACTTCCCGAAATCTCTCTCTGATGTTTGAAGTCATTATATTATCTGGATCTAATGAGACAAAATCAGAAAATGATGTCATACTGGCACTATGAGTAACTGTCCTTGAGGTCTCAGGCAGACTCCGTACAGATTGCTCAGGCTCTGGGACATATGTCATACGAATACGACACACATGGTCATTTCTTTTAATGCCCTGCGGTGTGTTAGTCAAATTGGGAATTCGGATTTTACCTGATATTCCTGTATACAAGGCTGGTGCAAGCCACTGTGTAAAGGCCTCGTGTGGCTCAACGGCAAGCCTCTCATTCACATTCACCAACTCGGCAGGCAGTTCAAGCTCAACAAAATCACCCGGCCACACAGTATGTGATGAAGTAGCACGAAGGACATGTGCTCGTCGGACAACGTGCGTATTCCCCACTGATCGTCTAGAACCATACTCATACATATTAGGTCCTACACAGACCTGATGCTTAGCAGGGTGAAGGGAGATGTCATTCCATTCCATAAATGGTATGCCCGCAAGAATATCAGAGTCTAAATTTTCTACCACAAGCCCTTCAAAGTACAGCTCATGTCCATCTCTATGAAACTGGGTTTTTGTCTCGCCAACTACTTTTAAAGGGGATGAGCCATCTGCCTGGTGAGCTGACTGGGTACTACTGGTAATCTTAAGACCCAGTCTACTGGCACACGCTGTCCTTATCATATTTCCTGTAGCCCCGCTATCAATGGCTCAACTTAATGGATTAACTGGGGCATACCCATGAAAAGCGTCAAGATACGGTGACTGCATGATATGAACACGCTGCACTGCCATAGGGCAATACACAGAGTCCTCCTGGCCATCATCAGATTCTCCCCCTGTGTGATCTAACGAGCCCACCACTTGCCGTGCTTTAGCAATGAATGCTCTGTCATGGGGAGGCAGATAGGAGCACTTACTGAGAAAATGATTATCTGGTCTGTGAGCCTCTTTACATAATGGACATGATTTCTTAAATCGACCCATAGACAATGGTTTCTGCCTTGGAAAGCTTGACACAGCAGTACGCATAGCTCTGGCATCCTCTGACGACTGAAGTTCGTCCAATAATGAGCTAAGAGCCTGTGATATCTCTGGTTTTATAGACGCCAGCGTACGCGATCGTAATTCAGTGCCATACCTCTGCTTTACAAGTTTTGGCAGCTCTTTATGTATAAGTCGTAGCCTTGTGAGAACAATACAATTTTCTATTGTGGGAGAGAGTTCTTCATCCTCTACAATAGCTACCCCTCCATGAGAAATGCCACAGTCTTTACGGAGTAAATTGTCTTCAACAAAGGCCATTAATCTCTGATATAAATCCTCCGGACCCTCACCAGGCTCTAATTTAATTGCAGTAAAGTCAATGAAATGGGTGCCCGTGGACTGAAATCCGAAATGTAGCCTAATTGTCTGCCATATCTGATCAATGCACGTAGAATTCTTAACAATAGTGTTGCGGGATATAACTGGACAATAATTTGCAATCTGTCCCAGCAAAAGCTCAAGCATGCTAACCTTTTGTTGGCGCGTGCGTCGCTGAGCTGCAGGAATCTCCGCACCATCATCGGTGAAACCCCTATATGGTGACGTCCGCGTCCTCTTTTCCCACTTCACATCATCCTTTAAAAACGGAGCAAATCCCGCGTCCAATAACAGCGTGTAGACAAGATTCTGACGCCAATTCTCAAAGGAGTTCACCGTCTCAACTTTAGTAAGACACCACTGCTTCGGTGCTCTGTGTGTGTTTGCCATGCTTACAACTCATGTCTTGTCATCAAAGTTACTCCGCTCCTAATTTTACAATCATTCGTAGCGTTAACTGTTCATCAAAAGCTCAACGAATGCATTGACGGAGTGGATTCGTAACCGCTGCCACCACGCCAGTGTTTGGATAAACACAATGAGTCACGGACACGAGGAGCTGGTTAACACATGACTTTACTGGTGACATTATAAGACTAATAAGCCATCACACATAGACCCAAACCCCACCCCACGCTGACGTGTCACACCACTGGAGATCAAACGTCACATTCCATACACGACACCGGGAATCAGACGTCACATCCACTGGCGCTAGGATCGATTATAAAGTACTATTACTTGTTTATAAATCACTCAATGAGCTAGGACCTCAATACATTGCAGATATGCTGATTAAATACAAACCCAACAGATCACTCAGATCAGCAGGATCAAGTCAGTTAGAAATACCAAGAGTTCACTCAAAGCAAGGAGAGTCTGCCTTTAGCTATTATGCCAGCCGCAGCTGAACCAGCTTCCTGAACAGATCAGATGCGCTCCAACAGTAGCCACATTCAAATCCAGACTCAGAACACATCTGTTCAGCTGAGCATTTACTGAATGAGCACTGAGCCACTGTACGTCCAACTGATTGCACCCTATCTTATCTATGCATCATCTTTTAATTCGTTTTATACCTGTTTTAGTTTACCTTTGTTCTTTTCTTTGGTTATCATCATTTTATTATTTTTAATTCTCTTTACATTGCTCCCTCTGGGTCTCATCTTAATGATATGCATCAGATATCAGTAATCAGGCGTTTATTTGCTCACTAAGCTGCCAATAATATGACATGCTCAACACTTTCCTCCTGACGCGCTCCTCCTGTGTGTTTTCTTAATGAGCCTATTTTACATTTCTACAAGTGAACTAAGAAGCTAATAAACACACGATAACCGTGGAATAAGGTTTCTGTGTGATTGTTCATGTGGTTTCGGCTATTTTATATCAATAATGGATGTTTACATTATGACTGCTAACAGGTGTAGCAATTAGCTCCATTTAAAATGATAACTATAACATGTTTTAACATCATCATATGAATTTAATCCCCATTATATCGCAACAGGAAACCTAATACAAACACTCGATGGTGGTCTAAAGTTACATAAAGAATGAAGGTGTAATTTCAATATTTTAAGTTGTGTTATGTAGCTTGATGCTAACTTTAGAAAGACTCTAGATAATTGTGGCTTACTAAATGAAATACTGCGCTGTTAATGGGCCATTTAGGCAGGCATACGTCTTATAATGGATTTGAATAATGGCTGTTAAAAAAAAAAATATTCATAACAAAGAATAATGAGGATTACGTCTCGAAACGATCGTCGAATGAGCACATTGTAGCATTAATTGAGCTATTCCGACATGGTCTTAGAAAATGTTTCATAAAATAGTTTTGAACATAACAGCCTCATATTTTAATCAAAGCATGACCACACTTGTGCCTTCAATTTAGTTGTAGTTCTAAGTCATTATACTTCATTCACCTAGTATTTTTATACATTTATACAAAAATATTTAAAATATTTAAAAAAATATATTTTATGTTTTAGCCTCTATATCTAATCAGCTTACATTAACTCTTCAGCTACTACTATTAATTAATATAGAAACAAGCATAACTAATCAAGTCAAGTCACCTTTATTTATATAGCGCTTTTACAATGGTGGTTGTTTCAAAGCGGCTTCATAGTGTTAACAGGAAAATAATGCAACAGAATTTGATTCGGCTGTACAGCCGCTCTGGAGAAAACGGTGATGTCATCAGCTTGTTTCACTTATAATATAGCGACAATGGATCGAACTTCCAAACATACAACATAAACTTCAGTCCGATTCCAATATTAAATAATGCATGGATAATTTTTATTTTTAATGAACATCCAACTCACGCGGGCAAGACATTGCGCGTCTGTTTGTAGCAAGAGACTGGATTTGCAGACAGGATGATATTACATGAAGGAATGAAGCAACACACTAATGTGAGTAAAATGTTTTTTATATGCGATAGTATTGCATTGTTACATATCATTTGACATCTATTGTGTGTAAGTGTGGCATGCTGTCACGGGCTGGAGAATCCTTTATTTGTGGTGCTGTTGGTTCATTGTGTGATCAGATTTGGACATGTATGGGCCAAGGCTCACGAAGCCCAATGTCCTGATTTCCGGACAGGCTACCAAAACGTATCACTGGCCTGCCAGCGGCTATCTTAAATAGTGAAATAACATTCCTTTCTTGATGTGTGTTGTTCACTCTCTTAACTTGATATTTGAAGGAAAAATAAAATTCCGGAAGTTTTGATCATGCCATCTGCAACGTACTTGGCTTGTGTGTGTGTGTTTGTATGTGTGGTGTGTGTGTGTGATGTGTGTGTGATGCATGGTTCATGCTTATATCCACCGATTGAGCGGGCCAAGTAATAAAAAATCTAATTCCAATCAATCGCGGGTAGATGAGAGATAAATCATTGTTTGATAAAGAGATTTTGCGAGTTGGGAAATCTTTCCAGTGCCGTTTTCCCACACACTTTCAAAACAATTCCCACGTGAACTGACGAGATAGCTGAAGCTTATTAAATATGCAAATCGTATCCAATCCTAGCCCTGGGCATTTGCTTCCAAGTCTTTTTAAAAAGCCAGTTCATGACACCTTTAAAGGGTTAGTTCACCCAAAAATAAAAATTAGATGTTTATCTGCTGACCCCCAGTGCAACCCCCAGTGTAGGTGTGTCTGTTTCTTCAGTAGAACACAAATGAAGATTTTTTACTCCAACCTCCAACTATATATATAGATATATACCATGTAGATTCTTCATCCGATCGATCTGCGCAGGCACAAATGAGGATCTGTATATATATATATATATATATATATATATATATATATATATATATATATATATATATATATATATATATATATATATATATGATCGTACCAGCTTGACCTCACCTAACGAAAGTTACTGCCGATGGTAAAACTTAATGAGACTCGTCGGGATATTAGGTAAAAAAATAACATAAATCAATCAATCAATCAATCAACTTTATTTATATAGCGCTTTTACAATCACGATTGTGTCAAAGCAGCTTCAGTGTCAAACAGGACAATATTGCAACATCCTTCTTCCACTCATTAGATTTGGCTGTATTGCAAATACTGTTCGGTTTCTCACAGAAACCGATCGGTTCGTGTCTTAACAAATCAATGTGTCATCAGGAGCAGCAGGGTTTTTGTGCAGGTTGCCTAAGCATGTTTTTTTTTGCTCTCAAAGACTTGTTACCTATTCACCCCATCATATGACTGGCACACAGCAACAGTTGGAGTTAAAAATTTGTGAAATTTTGTGAAATTTGTGTTCTACTGAAGAAACAGACACACCTAGATGTAGGATGCACTGGGGGTAAGCAGATAAACATCATATTTTCATTTTTGGGTGAACTTAACCTTTAATAGTAGTAGCTGAATTGTTAATGTAGTACTACTCATTAGTTCTGCATTACTTCCTGTATAGTTACGGATAATGACGGACCATTGTTCTAAATTGTTACTGTTTATCTTCTTTACACTTGAATTTCACCTTCAATGTTGTAGATATTTTTCTGCAGGTTGTCAAGAAGTCCTTCGAGTCCACCATAGTCTTGAATGTAGAAGGTGTTGTTCTCCTTGGGTTCTGAAGCCATCAGAATGAGTGTGCTTAATTTAACGAACGTTCCCACCTGACAAACAAAAACATAACAAAAGCACTTTTAATAACCAATGCATATTGAAACAGCTCATTAGGGCTTTTCACACTTACAGGATTTCTAGATTTCTAACACACATTTCATGAAACATTTCACCATTCTCGCAATTGTAAACACAATCTCATAACTACAAACCTCAAACTTCCAGGTCAAAAATATTTTAACCAAAATGATATTCTCTTTTGTTAGAATCAAACGTTGGTCTCACATGAGACAAAAAAAACCCCACAAACTAATTCACAGCCCAGTGAACCCTAGCGAGATCAATCTAACACTGTATCAAAGACCTCTCATTCAGAATCAGGGATGGTTTTGCAGCTCAATGTCTATTACAGAACATAAATGAAAGAGTGCAGATACATTAAAGCACACTAAAGCCTAGTTTACACTGCCGGATTTTAGCCCCGATTTTGGCTCGCCGACAGGTTTTGCGAAATTGCAGAAAATGGCAGAAATCATTGGTAAATCGGTGCTCGTGCCTGCGAGTGAGAGAATCAGAGAGAATCGCCCACCTTGCCAAAGCCTGTGAGATATTTGGCATGCTAAATATCTGGACCTGCCAGCGATTCAAACTCCTGCTCTGTGCAGAACTGAGTTCTGACTGAAAATTACACCGGCGATGACCGACAGCCAATGGGAGAGTGAGATCAGGGCAGCTGAAGGTTCAGAGATGAGTTATGGACAAAATATCAGTATTTTAATAGATATATTTACGATTATATCAAACAGAAACAAAGCCCAAACACTTGCACATCCAGCCGCAGCACGTTGCAAAATTAATTATTTACCTCAAACTCTCTTTGCAGAACACAATCCTATCTTGCTTCCTCTGTCTTTTTCCTCCGCAATATACTTTTTTCTTTTTCTCCACAAATCAGCACACAGACAATTTGGAGCAAACTTTGTGCAGTTTATTATTTTTAATAAGAATTCCAAGTCTCGCGCGAGAACTATCTGCCGCACGTGTGATCTCGCGTTGTTTACTTGTTACATCACACGTGTTTGGTTGGGAATGTTGGGAAACGTAGTTTGCGCACCGGAGATAGAGAACTATCGGCGATCCTTCCTCCTGTAAAGTCACGCAGTGTGAACCCCTCTGTCGCCGATCCATCGTGCAGTGTGAACACAGCAGGGACTGTCTGCTACCTCAGATAGTCATTGTAGTGTGAGCTTTCCTGTAGCTCAATCATTAGAGCGTGGCGCTAGCAACGCCAAGGTCATAGGTTCGATTCACAGGGAAAGCAAGAACTGTTAATAATGTAAAATGTGTACCTTGAATGCAATGTAAGTCGCTTTGGATAAAAGCGTCTGCCAAATGCATAAAATGTAAAATGAATAGAGCAGGGAACCGACGAGTTGGAAAATCGTGCAGTCTGAACTAGGCTTAATGTAAAGTGA
Organism: Pseudorasbora parva; assembly: GCF_024679245.1. Lineage (NCBI taxonomy): Eukaryota > Metazoa > Chordata > Actinopteri > Cypriniformes > Gobionidae > Pseudorasbora > Pseudorasbora parva. The sequence continues at coordinate 342,796 of NC_090175.1, read as the reverse complement.
TTTTACAGTAGATGAAAAGTACTAGAAGAGAAAAGTTAAAATACCAAAGAATTTAATATAAATTCGCTAAACAACAATACAGTAAAGTAAAAATAAATAAATAAAATCAGCATCCTCTGCGTCATGACAGGCAACACTGATAGTGACAATGCAATCTTTATTTGAACTAATCATATCATTTTTTTAAATAAATATTTAGTGTGAAATAAACCCAGTGTCTTTAACCACAGTTTAGGCTACTAAAGACACATTACATTTAATGCATTAAATTACATAATAAAAATGTAAACAGTTGGGAACTTCGTTTTTTTGGTGATTGTTTTTGTGAAATTATACATGGAAAGAAGTAGGGTTATTTATGGAACGGAACCATTAAGATAACCAGCACCAGATCTCATCACTCCACCCATACGATAAAGGATCGCCCGAATTCTGATTCACCTCACCTGCGGCACCTAATCAGCACTGCCCATAAATACTCAGACTACCATCACTCTCTGTCTGGTCTCGTCAATGACTTCCTCTCATTGCCTTTTGAGTTCTTGTGTAATAAACGTCCTCAACAATCACCAGCCTCTCCTCTTCTGTGTGTGTGCGTGACAGAAGACCAGACTGCAAAGAATGTGCAAGACGGCGCCGCAGCGAATCTACCTCCGGATCCTTTTGCAGAACTGGTAATGCCTTTAAACGGTGAAAATCTCTCTCTAGTTGTCAACTCAACTTTCATTGAAAGTCCAGAATCCCCTTTGCAAGTTGAAATAACTCCCAAATACCAGGTGTACCAGGTTGTCTTCAGCAAGCAACGTGCCACAAGACTTCCACCACACCGGCCATGGGACTGTGCTATTGACATGCTGCCTGGGGCCATTCCACCCAAAGAAAGGATTTATCCTCTGTCCATCCCGGAGCAAAAGGCCATGGAGGAGTATGTAGAGGAAACACTCGCTCAAGGGTTCATACGTCCATCTACGTCTCCTGCTGCATCCAGTTTCTTTTTTGTTGCCAAGAAGGATGGAGGCTTGCGGCCCTGTATTGATTATCGAGCCCTCATCTCCAAACAGTGAAATACTGGTATCCACTTCCCCTGGTCCCATCTGCCCTAGAACAGCTGCGAGGTGCCCACCTCTTCACCAAACTGGACCTGCATAGCACATACAATCTTATTCAGATAAGGAAAGGGGACGAGTGGAAGACTGCCTTCATCACACCTACAGGTCACTATGAATATCTTGTAATGCCATATGGGCTAGCCAACTCCCCTTCCGTATTCCAAAGGTTTATGAATGAGGTGTTCCGGGAGTTCCTCCATCGCTTTGTCATTGTCTACATTGACAATATCCTCATCTACTCCCGGACCCTGGCCGACCACCGCCATCATGTTACGCAGGTCCTGCAAAAACTAAGGGAACACCATCTTTACCTCAAACTGGTGAAGTGTGAGTTCCACAAGTTCACTATCTCATTCCTGGGTTATATCATCCGTGCACAAGGCATCGAAATGGACCAGGGTAAGGTACGTGCTATCCACAACTGGCCACAACCCTCTACAGTAAAGGAACTTCAGAGATTTCTCAGCTTTGTCAATCTCTACCCCAGTTTCATCAAGAATTACAGTAGAGGTCCTGAGGGTAGGGTGTATGTTCCTACCTCCTTACGCCTCACACTCATAGAATCAGTACACTTGTCTCCAGGCTCTGGACCCCCAGACAGCCAACAAACCCTCTCACTCCTCCGTAACCATTACTGGTTGCCCAATATGACCCAGGATGTCGCTTGGTTTGTGAGAGGCTGTCCCAACTGTCCCATTACAAAGAACCCCCGTTGCCTACCCGAGGGAAAATTAGTTCCTCTGCCAATTCCCCAACGACTGTGGTCCCACATTGGTGTAGACTTCATGGCCGACCTACCCTCCTCTGATTGTAACACCTGTATACTCGTCGCTGTAGACAGATTCTCCAAGGCCTGTCGTCCAATTCTGCTCAAGGGTCTATCATCTGCCATGGAGACAGCTGAGGCTCTGTTTCATCACGTGTTCAGGAACTTTGGCATTCCAGAAGAGGTGTTATCCGACCGTGGGCCTCAGTTCATCTCTTGGAAATGGAAATCCTTCTTCCAACTCCTGGGGGTCTCAGTCAGCCTCTCTTCAGGATACCACCCACAAACCAACGGACAAACTGAGCGAAAGATCCAGGAAATCAGCCGTTACCTGAGGTCATATTGTCACAACCATCAGCACAGTTGGAGCCGATTCCTGCCATGGGCAGAGTACGCACAGAACTCACTGTGTCAGTCCACCACAGGTTTAATACCATTTCAATGCGTACTTGGCTTCCCGCTACCGGTCGGGTCAAAGGGTCTGGCTCTCCACCCGGGAAATCTGTCCCCTCCGTCTCCCAGTCCTCGATACATTGGCCCATTCACCATCCAGTGACAAATCAAAGAAGTCTTGTATAGGCTCAACCTACCTACTCGTTATCGTATTTCACCTTCCTTTCATGTCTCTCTATTAAAACCCCATACTAATCCTCTTGGTCTCCTCTCCAACAGGATTTGGTGCTGATGACCTGCCTCCTCATCCAGTGGAATTTGAGGAAGGCTCCATTTACAAGGTCAACACAATCCTGGACTCGCGACGACAAGGCGGCCAATTAGAGTAGAGCATAGACCAGAGGAACGGTCATGGGTCATTCGGAAGGACATTCTAGACCCATCACTACTTTCCGAATTCCACAATAACCACCGAGATCATCCGGCAACCAGGGCTAGAGGCCACCCCCTTTGTTGGGCATCAGGAGCCGCCCATGGAGGAGGGGGTACTGTAACAGAACCATTAAGATCACCAGCACCAGATCTCATCACTTCCTCTCATTGTCTACCCGACTACTCTACTCCTCAACCGAAGCCTTCATCTGCCCTCCAGCGATTGTTATCCCGTCTCTACGATAACTTGTACTACTACGAGCTAAGTTTGCCTACCTACCTCTTGATAAACTTCCTCAACAATCACCAGCGTCTCCTCTTCTGTTTAGGCTTGGAGGTGAAATTATGTTTCGCTTGCTTGTTGAGGTTCTTGATGTCAGTATGTCACGCAAAAATAGTTTTACAGTAACGGACACGACTGTTAATGTGTTATTCATAGTGACCCACGATAAATTTATTTAGTCTTTTTCCTAGAATGGGTGACGTATTACTAAACATTCAGTGGCACATGCCAATCAAATACAGATGTGGCTCAAATAACATGTTTGAAAAAAATATTACTGACTTTAATGCATTTATTGACATCTAAAATACAACAAAATTACGCTATTTTTTTAGGATTTCGTGTCAAACCAGTATAGGTGCTCGAGTAAATCTCTCAGTCTGGAGGAGTCAAGACCATAGACTGTACAAAAAAACACATGACACACGATGAATGTTCTGCAACTTGGTGTCATTCAGGTGTGTGTCAGTGTCAGTGGGTGTCGCTATAATGTCAGTGACACATGCCAACGAAGGCCGCATGTGCCGCAGATGTGCCAATCTGCACATAGTCATAAATGTGTATATGTATACACATATCTATGTGCATAGTGACATGTGCCATTGGCTTCTGTGTGTCACATGTGATGTGACAATGTTAATAACATCGATATATAAAGTTATACATATACATATCTATGGTTGATACTGCCACTGTCACTGTGTGTTACTATGGTTACCAATGCTTATAGTGGCGGATTACAGTCCCTGACAAAAGTCTTGTCGCTTGTGTACAAATTGACCTAAAGTGCCGCTGAAATATATTTCTAATCAAGATTTTTTTTACAAGAAATGGCTCATTTTAATCCCACCAGCTTTTGTGATAATGTTTCAGTGAAAAGCTAAACTTTCAAAAAGTATTCTAATATTCACAGCTTGGTAAAGCCCATTGAGTCAATTTTTGCAAAGACATAAGTGTTGTCGCCTTGTCATATGAGCTTCATCTGTGACTAATAATGGATCAATTAGGTCTCAAGTGTGTATAAAAAGAACCCCAGTATGCTAGACCTTCACATCAAATACAACTAGACCTCTGCAAACATGCCTAAGATTCACCCAGAGACTAAAGTTTTGATTATCAAGAGGCTGAAGACCAGATCCACTGCTGATGTGGCAGACACCTTCAATGTGTCTCAGCGTCAAGTACAGAGGATAAAAAAAAGATTTGAAGAGACTGGAGACATTTTTGACAAGCCCAGGTCAGGCAGACCCCGCAAGACAACTGCTCGAGTGGACCGTTTGTTGGCTCGAAAATCCAAGGCCAGCCCATTTTCCACTGCAGCAGAGCTCCACGAGACCTGGTCACCTGAAGTCCCTGTGTCAACCAGAACAGTTTGTCGGATTCTGTCTCGAAATGGCCTCCATGGTCGAATCAGTGCCCAGAAGCCAGCACTAAACAAAAGACAATTGAAAAACCGTGTTTTTCCCACAGCCTGCTAAAATGATGGACGCTGGAAAAGTGGCAGAAGGGGGATTTTTCAGATGAATCTTCTGTTGAATTACACCACAGTCGCCGCAAATATTGCAGGAGACCTACTGGAGCCAGAATGGATCCGAGATTCACCCAGAAAACAGTGAAGTTTGGTGGCGGAAAAATCATGGTCTGGGGTTACATCCAGTATGGGGGTGTGCGAGAGATCTACAGGGTGGAAGGCAACATCAATAGTCTAAAATACCAAGAAATCTTAGCCACCTCTTATATTCCCAACCACAAAAGAGGCCAAATTCTGCAGCAGGACGGTGCTCCATCGCATACTTCCATCTCCACATCAAAGTTCCTCAAGACGAAGAAGATCAAGATGCTCCAGGATTGGCCAGCCCAGTCACCAGACATGAACATCATTGAGCATATGTGGGGTAGGATGAAAGAGGACGCATGGAAGACGAAACCAAAGAATATTGATGAACTCTGGGAGGCATGCAAGACTGCTTCCTTAGCTATTCCTGATGACTTCATCAATAAATTGTATGAATCCTTGCCAAACCGCATGGATGCAGTCCTTCAAGCTCATGGAAGTCATACAAGATATTAAATTTGGATCTCACAGCACCACAACTTAATTTGCTGACATATTTTTGTATTTGCAGTAAATTTGTTCCATTTCTGTATAGGTGACAAAACTTTTGTCTTGCCAAAATTTGACCTTTCCGTCTTGATTAAATGATAAATATTTTTTCTGTGAACATTATTTATTTCAGTGCATTAAACATCATTTGGGAGGGTTTTAGCTTTTCATATGAGCTATTTCTAACACCAATGAATTAATTAAAAGTCAGGTTAATATCAGGTTGTGGCAAAGGGGGCGTGGTTCTGCGAGGTCTGCAGCGGGAGAGAGAGCTCAGAGCGGAGCGGCAGGTAAGTAGGTCAAGCACAAATGACGAACACCTGTTTCTGATTGCAGTAATTGGCAGGGAGAGAGCGCATTTAAGCCGCGGCCGGGAGAGAGCTGAGAGAGAGTGTTGGACTGGGACTTCGCATGCACAGCAGAGAAACTGAGACACTGACACAGAATGTCTGATTGAGAAGGAGAGATCCATATCGGGGAGAAACTGAGTTATCACACACACACACGTGTGTTTGTTTTTGTTTTGAAAAGACTGAATAAAGATAGCGAGTCCCAGTCAAAGCCGACCCCTGTCTTCTTCCTTCCATACACAACGAACTTTACTACACTGGTGCCGAAACCCGGGAAGGAAGAAGAGAGCCGCCGCCATGCAAACTCCGCCGAGGACGCCACTTGCGGACATTGCCCAATCGCTCGCGGGTCTTCACCAAGAACACCACCAGGACCTGCTGGCCGTGAGGGAGGAACAACAGAAAAGGTTCGAAGCTCTCCTCACGGCCCAGCATGAAGACCGCGAGCTGTTCCGGAGCTGGATGGACCGGGAGGTTCGGGCCATTCCCCAGAGACAGACCATCGACTCGGCCGCCCCAATGACTTTAGCCAAGATGGGTCCGGAGGATGACCCTGAGGCCTTCCTGGACCTCTTTGAGCGGGCGGCCGTGTATTGGGAATGGCCCAAAACGGACTGGCCAATGCGGCTGCTGCCTCTACTGTCCGGAGAGGCACAAGTAGCCGCCCACCAACTGCCAGTCCCGAATCTCCTGGTATACGATGACCTGAAGCGCGCGATCCTCCAGAGGGTCGGCCGGACTCCGGAACAACACCGGCAACGGTTCCGGACGCTAACCCTGGACGAGTTCGGTCGGCCCTTCGTCTTCGCGCACCAGCTCCGGGACTCCTGCCGCAAGTGGTTGATGGCGGCTGGGAGTGACGTCGAGGACATCATCGATCGTGTGGCACTGGAGCAGTTTGTGGCAATGCTGCCGAGGAGGACTGCGCAATGGGTCCAGTGCCACCGCCCGGCGTCGCTAGACCAGGCCATCCAGCTGGCGGAGGACGAAATGGTGGCGTGCCGAGGGGTCGGCGAAACCCTACCATCAGCCTCTCTCTCTCTCTCTCTCTCTCTTCTTTTTCCCCCTCCTCTCTCTCTAAACCTGTCCCTCTACCCAGGTCACGCAGTACGCTGACGCCCCGGCCGGCTCCACGGTGGAGATCGGGAGCTCCCGCCGATCCAGCCGCCGGCTACCAGCCGCCAGCGAGAGGAGGGGGAGGAGCTCAGGATCCCGGTCTGCCGGCTTCCCGGCACCCGCTCTCTCCACGCCAATTCATGACCCCACTGCCAGCCACTAGGGCCGCGGGGAAACCTGGGCCGGCGTGCTGGCGTTGCGGGGACCCCGGACAGTTTATTGATCAGTGTCCGGGGATGGAGGTGGGGACACTGGTCCGGATCCCCGACGCACCGCACGCCGCCCCCGATCAGGCTGGCCTGTACCAAATACCCGTGAGTATCAAGGGGGGTACTTATCAAGCTCTGGTGGATTCAGGTTGTAACCAGACCTCCATACACCAAAGCCTGATTCAATCCGGGGCATGGGATAAGCGCCGCATGGTTATGGTGAGGTGTGTGCACGGGGAGGTGAGAGAATACCCTTTAGTCCCGATGGATTTTCTATTCAGGGGTCAAAAACATAGAGTTGAGGTGGCCGTTAACCAGCACCTCCGGCATCCACTGATTTTGGGGACAAATTGGCCAGGTTTTAATAAATTATTGGGATGTTTGTGTGTGGATGCCTCTTGGGGGAAAAAAGAGAAAGGGAAGGTGGCGGTCGCGCAGGCGGGGGAGGTGGAACCGAGACCACTGGGCACTGATCTGGGGGAACCGAACGCTCCGGAAACGCCAGTGTTTTCGGAACGCGATGACTTTCCCCTGGAGCAGTCCCAGGATGAAACGCTCAAAAATGCGTTCAATCAAGTCTGTGCCATCGACGGCCATCCCCTCCGTCCTGATCAACCGCTCACCTTTCCCTATTTTACTCTGATAAAGGACAGGTTGTATCGGGTGACCCAAGATGCCCAGACAAAACAGACTACAACCCAGTTGTTAATTCCTAAAAGCCGTCGGGAAATGCTTTTCCAGGCGGCTCATCACAATCCGATGGCCGGGCATTTAGGGCAAACAGCGACACTAAACCGCCTCATGGCCCGATTCTTTTGGCCGGGCATTCACGAGAATGTACGCCGGTGGTGTGCGTCTTGTCGTGAATGTCAGTTGGTAAACCCACCGGCCCAACCAAAACCAAAAGCCCCCTCCCGTTGATGCAGGTCCCCTTCGAAAGAATTGGTATGGACCTCATCGGGCCATTAGAGCGGTCAGCCCGCGGACATCGCTTTGCATTAGTCCTAGTGGATTACGCAACACGATATCCCGAGGCAGTGCCACTGCGTAACATTTCGGCGAAAAGTGTTGCGAGTGCACTGTTCTCCCTAATCTCCCGGGTGGGAATCCCAAAAGAGATTCTCACCGATCAAGGCACGGCGTTCATGTCACGGACAATCCGCGAACTTTACGAGTTATTGGGCATTAAGTCTATTCGGACCAGCGTCTATCACCCACAAACAGACGGGCTGGTAGAAAGATTTAATCGCACGTTGAAAACAATGATTCGTAAGTTTGTTCACGAAGACGCCAAAAATTGGGACAAATGGCTAGAACCTCTCTTGTTCGCTGTCCGCGAGGTCCCCCAGCCTCCACGGGGTTTTCCCCCTTCGAGCTTCTCTATGGCCGCCAACCCCGAGGGGTTTTGGATGTCATTAGAGAAGCTTGGGAGGACGGACCATCCGCTAGTAAAAACTAAATTCAGTTTGTGTTAGACCTTTTTTTTTTTTTTTTTTTTTTTTTTTTTTTTTAGCAGTCATGAATCATTTTATTTTCTTTTTGTGCAGGAGTAGACAAGTATTTGTGATGTACATGTGCTGTGCCATGTTCACTTTTGCATTTTTTTTGGTAGTATATTTGAGCAAAAGGGCAGTCTTATTTAACAAAAATGTAATTTTATTGCACAATAATATGTAAGTTCTTCACACATTTTCATCATCTATTTTCCTCAACGGTGTATTCAATCTTAATTATAACCACAATATTTGAATTTGATGCTTATTATTAGTTTTTTTTTTTTTTTTTTTTTTTTTATTGAGCAAAATTGCAAATTTACAAAATAATAACTTTTACAAGGTAGGGGATCAATGATATACATACACTTACAGAAGAGGAGAAAGAGAGGAGGGGAAAAAAAAGGGGGGGGGGAGAAAATAGTAATAATAGAGTTTTAGTAGCAGTAGTCATCATAATAATAAATATAACAACAAAAATAATAGTAGCAGAGGTGGTAGTAATAGCAATAGTATTCATGTTAACAATCGTAATAGTAGCTGTATCATCTGTGAATTATAATAACGATAATAGTATTAGAAATAATAATAATAGTTGTTGTATTAGTTGTTGTAGTTGTTGTGATAGAGGTAGTGATGACAAGTATAAGTATAGTAGTATTCTAGTACTAGTAATATATAATAACAGTGATATTATTAATAATAATAAGAAGAAGAATAATGATAAGAATGATAACAGAATAGCCAGTAACGTTATTGTAGATATACACTATTTAATTTTATTTTATAGATCTGGGAACGACTCCATTATTGCCAGTGAGCACAACCAACAGACATCCCTAAGATAGACATGGTCCCTTCTCTCCATTCCTCATCCCCCAGCCCCTTTCCTCCTCGTCAGTGACTCCCAAACCCAGCAGTTAACCCTCTCATGTATTGCTGTGTTTTCCTCCACCAAGTATGCTGGGGCACCACAACAGGCACCGCCAAGCCAAGCTCTCTTAGTCTGGTTGTGACCTGTCAGAACAGAAGATATGTTTGGGTAACCCTCAGCAGCTTTTTATTATTATTATTTTTAAATTATTATTATGATTATTATTATCTGTGGCTTTGGAACGCAGTGTGCACTAGTTAGCTCCCCAGCTAGAGCCACCATATCCAACCCAGATAGCAATCAAATGTTATTTTACATGAGAGGAGGGATTGGGGCAAAGACACTAAGAGGGAGGGGCCAGCCAACCCAATCGCCAAGTCTGTGATGACCATGCCTACAGGATGTGCTAGCTGTACCCACTGACAGTATCTAGGACAGGCCTTACCCAGACCATTTTACAAAGGGTTTACAAATAGTAAATATTTATATATGTTTTCTGAAATGTTATTTATTTAGACTAAGCAAAGGAGATATGACAGATAAATGTATAACGTCAATACCAATACCACCATCCCTACTACCATCATCACAAACAAAAGTGGAATAGTAATATAGTAATATAGTAAGTAAGTAATATAGTAAGTAATATACTATAGTAAGTAATATAGTAAGTAATATAGTTTGTGTTAGACCTGAGAACAAAACTCCACACGCTGGGGCGGCTTTCAATGGAGAATTTGTTACAGGCTCAAGACAAACAAAGACAGCTGTACAACAAAGGGGCTAGATTACGACAATTTTCACCGGGAGAGAAAGTACTGCTATTACTCCCCACCTCTAGTTCCAAATTACTCGCCAAGTGGCAAGGACCGTTTGAGGTCACACGACGAGTAGGGGATCTGAACTATGAGGTAATTCGATCCGACAGGGACGGGGCACGTCAGATATACCACCTCAATTTATTAAAAAAATGGGTTGAGGCAGAGGCTGTGATGCTGGCGACGGTAGTGAGTGGAGAGGATGATCTCGGACCAGAGGCGGTTCAAAAGTCACAATCTCCCGCTCTGGTCCCGGGGGGAGATCACCTCTCACCCTCCCAGCTCATAGACCTCAAACAATTACAGGCGGATTTCGCCGATGTGTTCTCGCCCCTACCGGGTCGGACAGACCTCATCCAACACCATGTTGAGACCGAGCCGGGCGTGGTTGTACGCAGCCGACCATATAGATTGCCTGAACACAAGAAAAAAGTGGTTCAGGCAGAATTAGAGGCAATGTTAGAGATGGGGGTTATAGAAGAATCCAACAGTGACTGGGCGAGCCCGATCGTTTTGGTTCCAAAACCTGACGGCTCGGTCCGTTTCTGTGTGGATTACAGAAAAGTCAACGCGGTGTCGAAATTTGATGCATATCCCATGCCACGGATTGACGAATTGCTTGATCGGCTAGGTACTGCTCGTTTTTATTCGACACTGGACTTGACAAAGGGTTACTGGCAGATCCCCTTGTCTCCAGTAACCAAAGAAAAAAACGCTTTTACCACGCCGTTTGGGTTACACCAATTCGTTACGCTTTCTTTCGGGCTGTTCGGAGCACCCGCGACTTTTCAGCGTCTGATGGACCGAATTCTTCGGCCGCATGCTGCATATGCCGCTGCCTATCTGGATGATATCATCATTTATAGTGGTGACTGGCAGCGTCATATGCAGCATTTGCAAGCAGTCCTCAGGTCGCTGAGAAGGGCGGGGCTCACGGCCAACCCGAAGAAGTGTGCAATTGGGCGGGTGGAAGTAAGATATCTGGGCTTCCACTTGGGTCATGGGCAGGTGCGTCCCCAAATTAATAAGACCGCAGCGGTTGCGGCCTGCCCAAGACCCAAGACCAAAAAGGAGGTTAGACAGTTCCTGGGGCTGGCGGGATATTATAGGAGGTTTGTACCTAATTATTCGGACCTCGCCAGCCCGCTGACTGATCTAACTAAAAAGGAAGAACCAGATACAGTTCGGTGGACGGAGCAGTGCCAGCAGGCTTTCACTCAGTTAAAGGCGGCTCTGTGTGGTGGGCCGCTCCTACAAGCTCCTAACTTTTCTCTCCCTTTTTCTCTGCAGACTGACGCCTCGGACAGGGGGCTGGGCGCGGTCCTGTCCCAGGAGGTGGAGGGGGAGGAACGGCCGGTGCTGTACATCAGTCGAAAGCTCTCTAAGAGAGAGACGATGTACAGCACCACAGAGAAGGAGTGTTTGGCCATCAGGTGGGCCGTCCTCACCCTTCGCTATTACCTCCTGGGACGGGAGTTCACCCTCTGTTCGGATCACGCCCCCTTGCAGTGGCTCCACCGCATGAAGGATACCAATGCGCGGATCACCCGTTGGTATCTAGCTTTACAGCCTTTTAAGTTCAAGGTGATCCACAGGCCGGGTGTTCAGATGGCTGCGGCTGACTTCCCCTTGGCGGGGAGGGGGGGGGGGGGGGTGCAGGCCGGATGGCTCCCCGGCCTGAGTCGGGCGGTGGGGGTATGTGGCAAAGGGGGCGTGGTTCTGCGAGGTCTGCAGCGGGAGAGAGAGCTCAGAGCGGAGCGGCAGGTAAGTAGGTCAAGCACAAATGATGAACACCTGTTTCTGATTGCAGTAATTGGCAGGGACAGAGCGCATTTAAGCCGCGGCCGGGAGAGAGCTGAGAGAGAGTGTTGGACTGGGACTTCGCATGCACAGCAGAGAAACTGAGACACTGACACAGAATGTCTGATTGAGAAGGAGAGATCCATATCGGGGAGAAACTGAGTTATCACACACACACACGTGTGTTTGTTTTTGTTTTGAAAAGACCGAATAAAGATAGCGAGTCCCAGTCAAAGCCGACCCCTGTCTTCTTCCTTCCATACACAACGAACTTTACTACACAGGTATTTCTAGAAAATAAGCGACAAGACTTTTGTCGGGGACTGTAATTTCAAACTGTAATCAAACTGACTGGAAGTACCTGTGCATTAAACGGTTTTACCGCACACCTTTCAACCAATCAGAATCGAGTATTTAAACAGACCATTGTATAAGTTGAATAAATACTTAATAATAAATAATTCCCCTTGGTGCCGCTAGTGGCATGGACACTACATACTTTGAGGAAACTCACCCCAATGATGTAGCGCAGGATGTTTTGCTCATCACAGCTTTTGAGGATATTTTGTTTATCAAGCTCACTGGGTTCTCCATCTGTGATAATCACCAGGGCTTTCTGAGCGCTGAGATCGGCTCCAGACGATGTGTCATTCAGGAGTTTATTTCTGGATGTAATAAATCATAAATTATTACATATGACCAGCTTTCACTCTCCACATCAGTGTTCTTCTGTAGTTTCTACACCAATGTGTTTTAATGTATAATTTAAAGAACAACAAAATTCCAACTTCAGCAATGGGTCTACTTTATGAATCTTTCTTAAATATAGGAGGTAATTTGCACGTTAAACTGACATTCCTGAAAACTCTCCTCCAGATTTACAAACACCTCATAAACATCAGATTTGATAGTTAATCTTGTGTATGTCAATGAATTCCATGAGGCTGAATGTGTTTAACAGACCAGAAACAAAAAGCAAAACTACAGAAATAACCATATTTGATTTTCATTTGTTAATTTCAAGACTTTTCTCTGTCAGTGTAAATTCAGTGGGCACTGATAAACACATTAAGGTTTTACTCACAAGGTATGTCTGATTGCTTTGAATGTGTTTGTGAGAGATTTCATTTGTGGCTCTTCCATGAGTTTGCGTTCAGCGGAGCCGTCCTTATAGTCGTTGAAGTCAAACACAGTTCTGGGGTCTGTTGAAAACTGGACAGCTGCAAACTGACACAGAAAAGGGCAAACAACACACAAACACACACACACACACACACACACACACACACACACACACACACACACACACACACACACACACACACACACACACACACCGTTATCCTTATTATAAAACTAGATCATTACATATTGATATTGCCACATTAATAATAGCGGATTGATTTTTACCTTAATGGAGGAGTTTGAATGTTTTTTCATAAGATCTTTGATGAATTTTTTATTCATTTCAAATGATAGGGGGTCCATACTGCTGGATCCATCAAAGAGAAACACCAGATTGACTTTTCTCTTCAGGCATTCTGCAGAAATAAGCACTAAATGGTTTAGCCCCAGTACTTAAGCGAGCTCTTAACACATTATACTCCATCACGTCTACTGCGGTCTCTAAACTCTGGCCAGTTGATCATACCTAGAATATCTAAATCAACTGCAGGCGGTCGATCCTTTTCCTATTTAGCTCCTAAACTCTGGAACAGTCTTCCTAGCATTGTTCGGGAAGCAGACACACTCTGTCAGTTTAAATCTAGACTAAAAACACATCTCTTTACTATGGCATACACACAGAACATTATTAACTCTCATTATTCAGATCAATTGACTGATTGTTAGGCTGCATTAACTAGGTCAGCCGGAACCGGGAACACTTCCCATAACACCTGATGTACTCGTTACATCATAAAAAGAGTGGCATCTACACTAATGTTAGTCTCTCTGTTTATCCCGAGGTTTACTGCAGTCGGCCGGATCCTGGCCGTGTCCGGATCAGATGATGGACCTGCATCTGGACAAGACCAACCCACCCTGAAGTGTCTGCTGAGACTGTGTGTAAGCCCTCCTATTCAAACCGCCTGCTCCAGTCGAGACTCGAACCCAGGTTAGCTGCAACCTCTATCGTCTATCGAGTGAGGTTTACTCGCACAACAACTACTAGCATGACATTCGCTTCATTCGCATGTGACATTCGCTTCTTTCCAGTGTGACATTCGCTTCATTCCAGCGTGACATTCGCTTCATTCGCATGTGACATTCGCTTCATTCCAGTGTGACATGAATGAAGCGAATGTCACACTGGAATGAAGCGAATGTCACACTGGAATGAAGCGAATGTCACACTGGAAAGAAGCGAATGTCACACTGGAATGAAGCGAATGTCACACTGGAAAGAAGCGAATGTCACACTGGAAAGAAGCGAATGTCACACTGGAATGAAGCGAATGTCACACTGGAATGAAGCGAATGTCACACTGGAAAGAAGCGAATGTCACACTGGAATGAAGCGAATGTCACACTGGAAAGAAGCGAATGTCACACTGGAATGAAGCGAATGTCACACTGGAATGAAGCGAATGTCACACTGGAAAGAAGCGAATGTCACACTGGAATGAAGCGAATGTCACTCTGGAATTTGTGTCATGGGGGGGGGGGGGCTCTATAAAAAGAGTGCCTATTTGAACATTTAATCAAGCGTTTTGGGAGCTCCAGTGGATCAGCAGCTCTCATTAACCCGTGCTCGTTAAGCCTTTCCTCGGCTGGCTCTGATGTCTCTGTGGTGTCTCGAGCTATAATTCGTCTTGTGAATATGTAATGGGCGATCTTTGGTCTCATGGATCTATAATATGTTCCCTGGCAAATCGTTTAGGCTGAGGGCAAAGTGAAGTTTCATTACTTTTTTATTTTTAAGGCTATTTAACTTTATGTTACCTGTAGCCTACTAGCAGTGACTTTGAATTTTTGACTGAATTGTTTGCTTTATTATAGCTTATTATACCTGTTACTTATACTTTTGTATTATTGATTATACATAAACATGCATTTAACAAAAAGAGATGGGTTGTTTCATGTCATTTAATGTTATCTTAGTGATAATCATATGCACATTGTCTAAGTCAGATATTTATATATGATTCATATAAACCAGATTTTCTCCTCATTGTTGTCACTACTAGAGCGAGCTCCTGATTGGTTAACGCGGCACGAATATCCGCCAAAGTTCAGATTTTTCAACTTAAGCGTTTTGCATGTTTCACGCAATTTGCGCGAATCACGTGTTCAAAACGCTCAATTTGCGTGATTCGCACCACGGCATTACGGTAATCGCGCCATTAACGCTAACCTTAGCGTCATCAGTGTCCGGCATGATGTTGGGATGTTCAGCTTCTCGGCTGCGCCGCTGTTCCATCTTGCATTGCGGCCGTGGAACGGCTTGGACTTCTGCGCTGACACCGATGTGTCCACAGAAGTGCCCGGAAAACTTTGTGTGCCTCCTGCATGGTGCTGCGGCGATCCCCATCATCTGGTCTTCAGATGTCATGGCTCGGCGACGTCATCAGGACACTGCCGAATTGGGAATATGTGGCAACAGAGCCTCTAGCGCTGGGAGAAATGTGATACATGGAGTGGACCACAGTGTGCTGGAGCTTACAGGGACTTCCACCATCAGCTCTGTTTCTGTTCACCATCAGCTCTGTTTTCTGTTTACTGTTCTGTGCTGGTTGATTGTTTGTATTATTCTTTTTTTTTTCTTTGTTGCACATTGAGATTCTTTGGAATAAAAAGTGCGTTATAAATAAAATCTATTATTATTTATTATTATAGTTCGTCAGCAAAGCTCCTTATATTATACACAAGAATGATAATACAGTTCCTAGCCATATTCTTTTTAGAAAATCACAACTTAAAATTTTCTGTCGGTCTTAGTACACAATGAAACTATACAAATCAACATGTAAATTGGAAAATGTTGGCGTTGTTTTGTCCCTAATTGAGCAGTAGGCTAGTTGGAGCAGTTGGCTAGTTTGATCCGGTCTGAGTGCGATTGTTCCCATCAATCCCCATAACATCAAGTCTGTAGTCACTTGGGTTTAATGTATGTGTGGCGCATGAAGGCGGCGTTCTGCTGCTTGCAAATGGACTCTATAGAGGAGACAGTGGATTGCCATTCATTTGTTGCCCTGACTGCACAAATGTGAAATGGCTGTGTCAGACTCAGACCTTGATAAGCGGAGGTAAAGTTTGCGACGGCCAGTAAACCGCTGTTGAACTGGTAGCAGGCACCATTGAGATACGAGTTTCCGTCACACTCATGAGGAAGATACGGACTGCAGCTCTGAGAAAGACACACAATCACATCTGAAACATCAGGAGGAACAAAACATCTGAAACATCTGCAGTGTTTCCCGCTCTTCAGTGGGCACAGAACAGCCTGTGATCAAACGCTGAAGTGGCTGATGAAGGAAGCTCTGAACTTACGGTCAAGCGTCCACCATCAGCAGAAGACACCGCAGAAGACATGCCGAAGAACCGGACGCTCTCTGAGCCTGCCAATCATCACCAGAGAGAGAGAGAGAGAGAGAGAGAGAGAGAGAGAGAGAGAGAGAGAGAGAGAGAGAGAGAGAGAGAGAGAGAGAGAGAGAGAGAGAGAGAGAGAGAGAGAGAGAGACCACAGTATGACAAACACAAACACAACACCGTCAGATGATGAGCAATGATAGCCAGCAGAGAGAGAGAGAGAGAGAGAGAGAGAGAGAGAGAGTGTGTGTGTGTGTGTGTGTGTGTGTGTGTGTGTGTGTGTGTGTGTGTGTGTGTGTGTGTGTGTGTGTGTGTGTGTGTGTGTGTGTGTGTGTGTGTGTGTGTGTGTGTGTGTGTGTGACGTGATACCTGGCCAGCTCAGCGGTCTGCAGGACTGAAGATCTACTGCACAGCTGTACATTTCACCGCTTGAGTTTCCTTTTAATGGGGCTCCAACAATGATCCTGCCCAAAACACACACACAATGAATCAGAAGACACCTATCAACCATGTACAACACCTTAGCCTCCAGTGTGTGTGTCTCTCTCACTCACTGTTTCCTGTTTTGAAACTCAGACTGATAAACGCTGTAACCAAAGAAATCTTCTGCCGATCCATTAAATCTCAGTGGATGTTCAGTGTTGATATTAAAGGCCTCTGAAAGAGATGCTGGAGAAGCAAGAGAGACGTTAGGAGACATTTGTGAATCTTTAGTAAAGATGCACTATTCCTCTCTGGCCTTTTAGTCTCTGATGTCTGGTTTGGTAGTGGAGCATCAGCAGCACTAGCAGCAGGTTGACCATCCTCAGAAGCTCCAGCTCTGGAGTCTCTCTGTGATTGAGCTACTTCTCTTCCATCTCTCCAGAGCTGAAGTGTCTCAATCACAGAGACTCTAGAGCTGCTTTCCCTGAAGACCTCAGTCATCTGATTGAGCCACTTCTCTTCCATCTCTCCAGAGCTGAAGTGGCTCAATCACAGAGACTCTAGAGCTGCTTTCCCCGATGACCTCAGTCATCTGATTGAGTCACTTCTCTTCCATCTCTCCAGAGCTGAAGTGGCTCAATCACAGAGACTCTAGAGCTGCTTTCCCTGAAGACCTCAGACATCTGATTGAGCCACTTCTCTTCCATCTCTCCAGAGCTTAAGTGGCTCAATCACAGAGACTCTAGAGCTGCTTTCCCCGATGACCTCAGTCATCTGATTGAGTCACTTCTCTTCCATCTCTCCAGAGCTGAAGTGGCTCAATCACAGAGACTCTAGAGCTGCTTTCCCTGAAGACCTCAGACATCTGATTGAGCCACTTCTCTTCCATCTCTCCAGAGCTTAAGTGGCTCAATCACAGAGACTCTAGGGTTGCTTTCTCTGAAGACCTCAGTCATCTGATTGAGCCACTTCTCTTCCATCTCTCCAGAGCTTAAGTGGCTCAATCACAGAGACTCTAGGGTTGCTTTCTCTGAAGACCTCAGTCATCTGATTGAGCCACTTCTCTTCCATCTCTCCAGAGCTGAAGTGGCTCAATCACAGAGACTCTAGAGCTGCTTTCCCTGAAGACCTCAGACATCTGATTGAGCCACTTCTCTTCCATCTCTCCAGAGCTGAAGTGGCTCAATCACAGAGACACTAGAGCTGCTTTCCCCGATGACCTCAGTCATCTGATTGAGTCACTTCTCTTCCATCTCTCCAGAGCTGAAGTGGCTCAATCACAGAGACTCTAGAGCTGCTTTCCCCGATGACCTCAGTCATCTGATTGAGTCACTTCTCTTCCATCTCTCCAGAGCTGAAGTGGCTCAATCACAGAGACACTAGAGCTGCTTTCCCTGAAGACCTCAGTCATCTGATTGAGTCACTTCTCTTCCATCTCTCCAGAGCTGAAGTGGCTCAATCACAGAGACTCTAGAGCTGCTTTCCCTGAAGACCTCAGTCATCTGATTGAGCCACTTCTCTTCCATCTCTCCAGAGCTGAAGTGGCTCAATCACAGAGACACTAGAGCTGCTTTCCCCGATGACCTCAGTCATCTGATTGAGTCACTTCTCTTCCATCTCTCCAGAGCTGAAGTGGCTCAATCACAGAGACTCTAGAGCTGCTTTCCCTGAAGACCTCAGACATCTGATTGAGCCACTTCTCTTCCATCTCTCCAGAGCTTAAGTGGCTCAATCACAGAGACTCTAGGGTTGCTTTCTCTGAAGACCTCAGTCATCTGATTGAGCCACTTCTCTTCCATCTCTCCAGAGCTTAAGTGGCTCAATCACAGAGACTCTAGGGTTGCTTTCTCTGAAGACCTCAGTCATCTGATTGAGCCACTTCTCTTCCATCTCTCCAGAGCTGAAGTGGCTCAATCACAGAGACTCTAGAGCTGCTTTCCCTGAAGACCTCAGACATCTGATTGAGCCACTTCTCTTCCATCTCTCCAGAGCTGAAGTGGCTCAATCACAGAGACACTAGAGCTGCTTTCCCCGATGACCTCAGTCATCTGATTGAGTCACTTCTCTTCCATCTCTCCAGAGCTGAAGTGGCTCAATCACAGAGACTCTAGAGCTGCTTTCCCCGATGACCTCAGTCATCTGATTGAGTCACTTCTCTTCCATCTCTCCAGAGCTGAAGTGGCTCAATCACAGAGACACTAGAGCTGCTTTCCCTGAAGACCTCAGTCATCTGATTGAGTCACTTCTCTTCCATCTCTCCAGAGCTGAAGTGGCTCAATCACAGAGACTCTAGAGCTGCTTTCCCTGAAGACCTCAGTCATCTGATTGAGCCACTTCTCTTCCATCTCTCCAGAGCTGAAGTGGCTCAATCACAGAGACACTAGAGCTGCTTTCCCTGAAGACCTCAGTCATCTGATTGAGTCACTTCTCTTCCATCTCTCCAGAGCTGAAGTGGCTCAATCACAGAGACACTAGAGCTGCTTTCCCTGAAGACCTCAGTCATCTGATTGAGTCACTTCTCTTCCATCTCTCCAGAGCTGAAGTGGCTCAATCACAGAGACTCTAGAGCTGCTTTCCCTGAAGACCTCAGTCATCTGATTGAGCCACTTCTCTTCCATCTCTCCAGAGCTGAAGTGGCTCAATCACAGAGACTCTAGAGCTGCTTTCCCTGAAGACCTCAGTCATCTGATTGAGTCACTTCTCTTCCATCTCTCCAGAGCTGAAGTGGCTCAATCACAGAGACACTAGAGCTGCTTTCCCCGATGACCTCAGTCATCTGATTGAGTCACTTCTCTTCCATCTCTCCAGAGCTGAAGTGGCTCAATCTCAGAGACACTAGAACTGCTTTCCCTGAAGACCTCAGTCATCTGCAGTGTCAAGCTGCAGTTTCTTACCAGCACAAACCAGCCTTCAGATCTATAGGATCTAAACTAAGTATTTAACTGATTTATTAATCCCGTTCACACCACGTCGCAATTTGCGCTCCTCTCAGAGTGGTCTTTTGGTTGTCCCGAAGACACGGCTTCATACATGGGGTGACCGAGCATTTTCTGTGTATGCCCCTAAGCTCTGGAATTCTCTCCCGGCCGATATCAGGGAAGCAAATTCATTAGCGACTTTTAAATCTCTTCTTAAACATTTTATTTTAGGATTGCCTTTACATGAACTTGATTTTATGTGTTTATTTTCTTGTACTTACATTGTGTTTATTCATTTGCTGTTATGCTTGTCTGTAAAGTGCTTTGAGAAACCTGCTTTTAAAGGTGCTATACAAAATAAATGATTATTATTATTATTATTATTATTATTAACATAGGAGATAAATCTGACAAAACTTCCGCTTAAGGACATCCTCATTCATAAAAAACTATATTTCAACAAAAAATATTCTACAAACGTCAAAGGTTGTTTCCAGTTATTTTAGCTATACAAAAAAGTCTGCTGAATTAGTATTTGGTATCATATTATTTTAATTAAATGTATTATCATAAACACACTGGTTTGTAGTGCAAATCGTTTTACTGCACTTCTAACTCACTATTCCTCTAGCTATTTGTGTAAAGTCTCATACAATAAAAGGAAACTGCTTCCGCATTGATGTAAAAACAATAGGAGTCTGTAAATTAAATTGTGTGTGTGTGTGTGTGTGTGTGTGTGTGTGTGTGTGTGTGTGTGTGTGTGTGTGTGTGTGTGCGTGCGTGCGTGCGTGCGTGCGTGTGTGTGTGTGTGTGTGTGTGTGTGTGTGTGTGTGTGTGTGTGTGTGTGTGAGCCTGTTTATGTGGTTTATGAGGACACATATTTGTATAACTACATGGGTATTACACTATAAATGTGGTTTATGAGGACATAATGGACAAATTTGGCCAGGATGCCGGGGTTACACCCCTACTCTTTTTCCGATGGACATCCTGGGATTTTTAATGACCACAGAGAGTCAGGACCTCGGTTTAACGTCTCATCCGAAAGACGGGGCAGTGTGTGTGTGATGGGTAGGTTTAGGGGCAGGGGCAGTGTAAGGGGATAGAAAATACGGTTTGTACAGTATAAAAACCATTACGCCTATGGAAAGTCCCTGTAAACCACATAGACCAACATGTGTGTGTGTGTGTGTGTGTGTGTGTGTGTGTGT
Source organism: Pseudorasbora parva (assembly GCF_024679245.1). Taxonomy (NCBI): domain Eukaryota; kingdom Metazoa; phylum Chordata; class Actinopteri; order Cypriniformes; family Gobionidae; genus Pseudorasbora; species Pseudorasbora parva. The sequence goes on along the minus strand of NC_090175.1, from coordinate 321,967 downwards.
GTGTGTTTGTGTTTGTGTTTGTGTGTTTGTGTGTGTTGCATTTCCTGCAACATAGTTTGAGTGTTGTCTCCGGGCTGAAAAGATTGGTTCAGTCTTATTTCTGAGTCAGGGAGCAGAGATATTTTGATGCGGTCTCACTGAACAGTGTAGATAAATGTCTGTAAATACATGTCTACATGTCATGGAAGCCCCTTTCCACCACCACCACCACAAAAAAAAAATGTATACATTTTTTTATTTTAATTAATTTTAGTAATTGAGACTTTTTATCTCAGAATTCGGATGTTTTTCTCACAACTGCAAGATATAAAGTCAGAATTCTGATATTAAAAAAAATTGCAATTAGTCTTTTTATATTTAGTGGCAGAAACAGGCTTCCATAAATTGTCTTGTACCTTTTCAAAAACTTAAAGAGAAAATAATCCACAGTGCAGAAATAAACTTGTTTTTATAATGTGACCGCAAAATGGAAGTTCTACACAGAACTCTAAAGATGGCTGCCTGCATAAGGTCTATAAAGCTGTGTGCATGTGAAGCAACAGTTTCAGTTTCGATATCCCTCTATAATCTCTCCTGGAACATTGTTTGTTTCCACACAGTTATATCAGGCAACAACACACAGCTGTGTTACGTCACCGTTCATTTATCATGGTGTGGAAAAGCTCAGCAAACAGAACTCTGTCTATTCTTAGTTCAGTTAGCTGTTGGACTAATTGGTGCGCTGAATGAGTTGGCAAGGCATCATGAGATCATAAACTGAATATGACTATTTCAGAAGGTCCAATCTGTGTTCTCTAAGAAGAACAAGTTCAAAAGAAGGACTACACGCAAACTGAAGCATTATTAACAAATGATAGTATAAATAAATCTCTTACCCCACATGAAGAGAATCCAGCTTAGCGACTCCATTCTGCTGCTGCTGGTCTGTGTGAGTTTCCTTTTTGTTATGGAATTTTGGATCAGAGCCAGAACTGGTCCACTTGGTTCCTGGAAGGAATGTGTGGAAACTATGGCTGTTTTCATTATACACCCAAGATAATCCTGCATCCTGATTGGCCAATCCTTATCACCTCTAAACACACCTAACCCACATCTAAGCCTAAATCGAACCATAACGAGGTCAGTCATAGGCATGTGCACTTGCAGTCTTGTCCCACTTGTCATGTTAGGTTTCAGAAGGGTGTCTGCGAGCCGATACACACCCTTGCACTTTTGGCACTGTCCCAATGGAACTCTAAGCCTTGTGATCTTCCAAGTCTGCACTTTTGAACATAATCAAGTTTCAAGTTTGTATTTATTTAATAGCAAATTTGAAAACAAGTAAGTATTGGCTGACCAAAGTGCTAAACAAAACACAGTTTAAAGAGACAAGGGCAAAGCCAAATATTTATTTAAAAAAACTCACAATTAATTGAACGCTAATTAAGAGAAGATTTAAAAATGTTTAAAGGCTGTGCCGATATGACGGGGCGGCGCTAGAGAATAGGGCGTGCTATTTCATTGACTGGAGGAGCTGCACAATTATGTATTTATAAATACTATTAACTATTACTATATACTATATTACTATAAATACTATTACTATTTTTAACATTCAATTATTTTATTAAATTGAACAAGCACAAATTCATTATTCAATCAAATAGTCTTTTTTTTTTTTGGCCAGAGGAGAACTGGCACCCCGGCTGAGTCTGGTTTCTCTAAGGTTTATTTTTCTCCATCATGCCCTGATGGAGTTTCGGTTCCTTTGGTCGCCTTTGGCTTGGCTTGCTCAGTTGGGGACACTAACATTATGATCAGAGTTATTCAACTAAATATACAAATAAAATGTATGAATTAGGTCTTATTTAATTCTATGAACTATAATACTGATCTGCCGACATTGTCTCTCTCTGATAAATTAAAATAAGCTGATAACATCACTGTTTACTCCAGAACGACTGTACAGCCAAATCTAATTCTGCTGCAGTATTGTCCTGTTTAACACTGAAGCTGCTCTGACACAATCGGCACTGGAGAAGAGCGATATAAATAAAGATGACTGATTGATTGATTGATTGATTGATTGATTGATTGATTGATTGAGATCTTGCATAGACCTATTAATTGAACAAAGTTTCAGTCAAAGACAATATGGCGTTAAAAAGCACCCATAGCACCTGAAAAATATCAGTATTCACTTATATTTACAGTCTGAAATCGGGACAATGCAACAGTTTTTGTGATTGACGGAAAATGCATCAATAGCTGCGTTTCTATTACAGATTTGCGCAAAACTTTTGCAATATTTTCTAAATGTCGATAAAAAACTTTAACGAAATGAATGCGTTTCTCTGTGACTAACGTTTTTAGTAACACTTTACTTGAAGGGGTCTGATCACCTGTCCTTGTGCTTGTGTTTTGTTTTGGTGCGTGGGTTTGTTTTGAAAGCTCGCCATGTGCTTGTGTCTCCGCCCCCACCTGTGCCTGATCATTAGCTCTCTCTTACACCTGGTCCTTGTTCTCCTTGTTATTAGTTCCCTTTATAGCCCCGCGTGTGTCTCTATCCTTTGTCAGACTGTTATGGTTTATACCGCTTTTCTGACTGCCAGTGTCAGAAATATCTATTCCGTATTTATTCTCCTGTCTTGTCCTGTCTCTTCCCGTTTCATTCAGGCTCCAGTGCTCGTGGCTGCAAGTTCCCCTGCCATTCTCCGGTGCTCTTTTTGGACTCGTACATCCTTCACGTCTGGTGGCGGTGGTCTGGATTGGAGAGCAGCCTTTCCTAGTGGTGCCGATTGCCCCGGTCTCAGCTTTTTCTGACCCACGAACTGTTTTCTCTGATTCCTCAGTTGTTTTCTGTTCAATAAACCTTCTGTTTGCACCCGCATCTGAATCCCGCCTATTATCCTGACAGAACAGTCTGACCAACGATGGATTCAGCGGGGTCCGATATGCTCCGTTCTGTTCTCGTTCAGCAAGGGGTTTTGCTGGGCCAGCACTCCAACAAAGATCAGCACTACTGCTCAGGAAGTGAATGCCCGAGTCACAGAGCTGCTTTTATGGGTCGATGAACTTCAGCAGGAGGCGGCTAATCGGGCACCCACTCCTCGCGCAGCTATTCCTCCTGAACCCAAACCACAAGCCAACAATCCTCTGATCTATAGTCCCGTTGCCACCACAGGAACTTTACCCAGGAATCAGGAACTTTGGGTGGTACTCGGTGTGTTTAGACTGCAGGAACCAGGGTCTAAATGAAGTTCCGGGTAAATATTTCCCCCTCCAAACGGCCCTGCTCGCGAGGTAGTACTTTTTCAAAGTTCAGGAACTTTAGAGGGCGGGACTTAGGCGCTGAACATGCTGATTGGTTTAGCTCACGCAGCATTTTATTTCAACCGGCATTTTAAAAGTCTTTTGCGCGGTTCGTTCTGCGTTCAGTAAATATCAGTCTTGCTCTCTGTCTGATGGCGCGCGTTCGTCTCAGCCATCTCACGTGCAATGTCCGTAATAGCTGATAATAATATACATTGTCATTTTAAATCCAGCTTTACAAGCTTTCTGAATATGCTGCTGAATCTGCATATTAGTGCTCTTTTCTGTCGTTGTTAATTACCTCTTTATACATAACCAGCAAAAGCAGCACAGCTTGAATCTCTTCCATTCTCGTTATTCATTTTTTTACAGTCTATATTTTTCACCATGTAAACGACCTGACCGATTACTTTTAAGTGTGCGTCCTTACATGACGTGATAGCGCGTGCCGCGCTCATGTTGACAAGAGAGGAAAGCTCATTTTTCTGAGGGGTAAACTTTTTATTTCGTGAGTTATGAAGATAATGTTGGAGTAATGACACAGCGTATATTGCCCCAGGCAGTTTTTACTTTAACTGCGCCTGACAGAATTTTTTTTTCCTGAGATGATTATTACACTTTACAACAAATAAATAGCTTATTATATACTACTGTATTCGTCCTGGTGGCCGTTAAGAGTTGCTATGGCTACAGTTAACACACTCCAGCTGCTGGAGAAAACAGCGTTGACATTTTGATGCGGCAAAAATGTCACATGCACACAAACTGCATGTGACAAAATGATTGCGATTGAAAGTCATCACATGTAAACACCAGATCGGTTTAGATAACGTCTCATGTAAACAGTCCACTAAATCTTTCAATCGGTACACACAAAAATTACTGTCCGTCAGTGACTTTGAGGAGCAGTCACGCAGTCCTACATCACCGGACTAAGCTGGGTCGTCTTCGAGTAATGCCACGGCAGAAACAGGAGATTTTAACCCAAGGATTATGCTTGTATTGTGGCAAGCCGGGCCATTTTGTTCTTCAGTGTCCGTTAAAAGCCAAGACCCACCAGTGAACCGGGGAGTCCTGGTGGGCGCTTTCTCCTGTTCTAACTCTCCAGCCACACGCACTCAGATGCCGTGTCAGCTCGCCTTTCGGGGGGACGTCCACTCGGGCCAATCGCTTATAGACTCAGGAGCTGAGGGTAATTTCCTGGACTCTGCCTCTGCTCGTGAATGAAATATTTCCACCATTCTCTTGGCTGAACCCATTGTAGCATGGTCTCTGGCAGGTAGTCCCCTCACTACCATCATACACGTCACACCTAGTGTATGCCTTTCACTTTCTGGTAATCATTGTGAGGAGATTAAACTGTTTGTTTTAGACTCTCCTAATGTGGTGTGGTATTAGGGCATCCTTGGTTGCGTAAACACAACCCGCAGGTTGACTGGGTCAATAATTCCATTTTAGCCTGGAGTCAGACTTGTCACGTGTTTTGTTTAGGTGCTGTGTTTTCTCCTGTCTCTGTGTCTTGTGTTTCGTAGGTGGATCCTCCTGACCTTACCGGCGTTCCTGCAGAGTACCGTGATCTTCGGGGGGGTTTCAGTAGGTCTCGGGCCACCTAACTTCCTCTGTGCCATTGAGCTCCTCCCGGGCACTTCTCCGCCTAAGGGTTGTCTTTATTCCCTTTCTAGTCCTGAAAGAGAGGCTATGGATAAGTATATTGGGGAGTCCCTTCAAGCTGGGCTCATCCACCATTCCTCCTCTCCTGCCGGTGCAGGGTTTTTCTTCGTTCAGAAGAAAGACGGCTCCCTACGTCCTTGTATCGATTACAGAGGTTTGAATGACATTACTGTTAAGAACAGGTATCCCCTACCTTTAATGTCTTCTGCTTTTGAATTATTACAGGGAGCTCGGGTCTTCGCCAAATTAGACCTCCGCAATGCCTACCATCTATTGCGCATTCGGGAGGGGGATGAGTGGAAGACGGCATTCAATACACCATTGGGACACTTTGAGTATCTGGTTCTTCCGTTTGGTCTTACCAATGCTCCAGCCGTCTTCCAAGGTCTTGTCAATAGCGTATTGGGAGACATGATTAATCAATTCGTCTTTGTGTATTTGGACGATATTCTTATCTTTTCTCCCTCTCTCCAAGCACACACCCAACATGTTAGACGGGTTCTCCATCGTCTGTTACGTTCTTTGGCCACATTATTTCATCCAGGGGGATCAAGCCTGATCCAGCCAAGATAGAAGCTGTCGCTAAGTGGCCAGTCTCTGACTCTCGTAAGGCTTTGCAGCGCTTCCTGGGTTTTGCCAACTTCTTGGAATTTCGGTCAGATTGCTGCACCCCTCACTGCATTAACCTCCACCAAGGTGGCCTTCAGCTGGAACCAGGATGCTCAGGTAGCCTTTGATAACCTTAAGTCCCGATTTATCTCTGCACCCATTCTGTTGGTTCCAGATCCCGAGGCCCAGTTCATTGTTGAGGTTGATGCATCTGATGTCGGGGTTGGCACAGTTCTATCTCAGCATTCCCTCCGTGATGGGAAGGTGCATCCATGTGCTTTCTTCTCTCATCATCTCAGCCCTGCAGAACGTAACTACGAAATTGGCAACAGAGAGCTGCTGGCGGTGAGATTGGCTCTGGGTGAGTGGCAGCACTGGTTGGAGGGGTCGGCGCAGCCCTTCTTTGTCTGGACGGACCTCAAGAATTTCGAAAATATCCGTTCAGCCAAGAGGCTCAATTCGCGACAGGCCCGTTGGGCACTCTTCTTTGGCCGGTTTAACTTCACGCTCTCGTACCGGCCAGGGTCCAAGAACATTAAGCCCGATGCTCTCTCACGTCTGTTTGATGCCCCGGAGGAAGAGCTTGCGGCCGATGCCATTCTCCCTGAAGGGGTGGTGGTCGGGGCCCTCTCCTGGGGTATTGAACGGTGAGTGGAGGAGGCCGGTCGAGGGGTGCAAGTGCCTGAGGAGTGTCCTGCGGGTAGGTTGTTTGTGTCGGCTGCGCTGCGCTCTGAAGTCCTTCAGTGGGGTCATTCGTCCAAGTTTGTCTGCTATCCAGGGATTCGGGGAACGTTGTCTGCCATCCGTCAACGTTTCTGGTGGCCCTCTCTGGCCGCAGATGTCAGACAGTTTGTGTTGGCCTGCCCCACTTGTGGCAGCCCATTTTATTCCCCTCGCTAATTGCCCTCTGCCCAGGAGACCGCTCAGCTGATGGTGGATAACGTCTTCCATCTCCATGGTTTTTTGGTTGATGTGGTTTCTGATAGGGGTCCTCAGTTCTCCGGTCTCCGGCGCAATAACTCCGATCTTTCATGTATTCATACTATTGTGTAATTGATGCACCATCCTAAATAAACCTGTCTCTTCCGTGATACCCTGAAATTTTGAATAATCTGATCTAATATGATTTCTGACCTGTAAGGTTGCCAGAATAATAATCTTACACGGTGTGTTAATAGGCCAGAGGAAAACTGGCACCCCGACTGAGTCTGGTTTCTCCCAAGGTTTATTTTTCTCCATCATGCCCTGATGGAGTTTTGGTTCCTTGCCACTGTCGCCTTTGGCTTGGCTTGCTCTGTTGGGGACACTAAAAATATGTTCAAAGTTATTCAACTAGTTATACGGATAAAATTTATGATTTAGGTTTTAATTAATTCTATAAACTATAATACTGATCTGCCAACATTGTCGCTCTATAATAAATTAAAATAAGCTGATAACATCACTGTTTTCTCCAGTACGACTGTACAGCCAAATCTAATTTTGTCGCAATAGATCCTAGATCCGGCTAGATAGGCTAGATCCTGGATCCGGCTAGAAATGCTAGATCCTAGATCCGGCTAGATAGGCTAGATCCTAGATCCGGTTAGAAAGGCTAGATCCTAGATCCGGTTAGAAAGGCTAGATCCTAGATCCGGCTAAAAAGGCTAGATCCTAGATCCGGCTAGATAGGCTAGATCCTAGATCCGGCTAGATAGGCTAGATCCTGGATCCGGCTAGAAAGGCTAGATCCTAGATCCGGCTAGATAGGCTAGATCCTAGATCCGGCTAGATAGGCTAGATCCTAGATCTGGCTAGATAGGCTAGATCCTGGATCCGGCTAGATAGGCTAGATCCTAGATCCGGCTAGATAGGCTAGATCCTATATCCGGCTAGATAGGCTAGATCCTAGATCCGGCTAGATAGGCTAGATCCTAGATCCGGCTAGATAGGCTAGATCCTAGATCCGGCTAGATAGGCTAGATCCTAGATCCGGCTAGATAGGCTAGATCCTAGATCCGGCTAGATAGGCTAGATCCTAGATCTGGCTAGATAGGCTAGATCCTGGATCCGGCTAGATAGGCTAGATCCTAGATCTGGCTAGATAGGCTAGATCCTATATCCGGCTAGATAGGCTAGATCCTAGATCCGGCTAGATAGGCTAGATCCTAGATCTGGCTAGATAGGCTAGATCCTAGATCCGGCTAGATAGGCTAGATCCTGGATCCGGCTAGATAGGCTAGATCCTAGATCCGGCTAGATAGGCGAGATCCTGGATCCGGCTAGATAGGCTAGATCCTAGATCCGGCTAGATAGGCTAGATCCTGGATCCGGCTAAATAGGCTAGATCCTGGATCCGGCTAGATAGGCTAGATCCTGGATCCAGCTAGATAGGCTAGATCCTTGATCCGGCTAGATAGGCTAGATCCTGGATCCGGCTAGATAGGCTAGATCCTGGATCCGGCTAGATAGGCTAGATCCTGGATTCGGCTAGATAGGCTAAATCCTAGATCCGGCTAGATAGGCTAGATCCTAGATCCAGTTAGATAGGCTAGATCCTAGATCCGGCTAAATAGGCTAGATCCTAGATCCGGCTAGATAGGCTAGATCCTGGATCCGGCTAGATAGGCTAGATCCTAGATCCGGCTAGATAGGCTAGATCCTGGATCCGGCTAGATAGGCTAGATCCGGCTAGATAGGCTAGATCCTGGATCCGGCTAGATAGGCTAGATCCTGGATCCGGCTAGATAGGCTAGATCCTGGATCCGGCTAGATAGGCTAGATCCTGGATCCGGCTAGATAGGCTAGATCCTAGATCCGGCTAGATAGGCTAGATCCTAGATCCGGCTAGATAGGCTAGATCCTGGATCCGGCTAGATAGGCTAGATCCTGGATCCGGCTAGATAGGCTAGATCCTGGATCCGGCTAGATAGGCTAGATCCTGGATCCGGCTAGATAGGTTAGATCCTGGATCCGGCTAGATAGGCTAGATCCTGGATCCGGCTAGATAGGCTAGATCCTTGATCCGGCTAGATAGGCTAGATCCTGGATCCGGCTAGATAGGCTAGATCCTTGATCCGGCTAGATAGGCTAGATCCTGGATCCGTCTAGATAGGCTAGATCCTGGATCCGTCTAGATAGGCTAGATCCTAGATCCGGCTAGATAGGCTAGATCCTTGATCCGGCTAGATAGGCTAGATCCTGGATCCGGCTAGATAGGCTAGATCCTGGATCCGTCTAGATAGGCTAGATCCTAGATCCGGCTAGATAGGCTAGATCCTAGGCCGGAACAGTATATATAGGTCCAATGTTTCCGCCTGCACCCCTTTAGATGGTGCACCGGCTCAAGGGACTTAGCCATATCAAACAGACAAACAAAGATGGTAAGAATAAACTCAAACTATTTGTTAAAGAGTGAGCATATTTAACTCCAAATGAAAGTTTAAATAAAGCATATTAACCCAAAAATAAGGTTGAGGGTTTTTTTGTTTTCTTTTTTCTTACTGCAAACAAAATGTACATCAAATACCTAAACAAACTAACCTGACTTAGGCTCGGCCAACATCTGTCACAGCATACACATAACCAGTGCTGCCACCATAGACATCATCATATATAGGTGTATATGATGTCTGTGGGTGCCACTCTATCGTTTTAAGTTTTCAAAGACTCTTGATGCCATAGTTCAGGTCAAGCTAAATATTCATGACGCTGTTATAAAATAATTTAACAAAGTATTGACACTTAATGACATGTTAATGACAAATTCAATTTATAAAAATGTTTACATTATAACGGTCTCATGACAGCCAATGTCAAAACCAACACAGTTTAATGTAATGTTCACCCATAAAGCTAAGTAGTTTCTTAAATTTGATAATGAATCTGCTTTGTCATGTTTAGGACAGGTTATGATGTATTAGGTTATGTCAAGTTGTCATAACAAAGACAACTCACATAATGTCATCTTTGCATTAAAAATGACATAATTAAGCGAATGACACTTAATGACAGTTGTCAGAAACATGCATAAAAACTCCTTCATATTCATGACACATGTCATGTCATGCCATGTCCTGATTATGAAGGTGTCATGTCAGCTTTATGCACACCCCTTCAAGTAAAGTGTTACCACATTTTTTTTTCCATTCCAAAGTCATTCCAAAATGTATGCCACATATGTTGGTTTATGAATATCCCAGCCACCGCAATAGCCATTATTATTAATGCAAGGAGACATAAGTTTGTTAATCAAGCATCAATTCTAATTAAAAGAGATAAATGTCTGAATTTGTATGGTGGTCACTCAATTTTTTAGTTTATTTTTTATACCATTTCATTATGTTGGCTTGAAATTTAGTTTGTGAAAAATGTGAACTGAATTTAGAAATACTTTTAAAATTAAAAACTATGTGTTTAATGAAATAAATGTTGAAATGAAGACAGCATTTGGAGTGCATGCAAAATAATCTCTTCCCTGAATCCACGTCCTTTGTTGTCATTGTGAGTGTACACAAATAAAAGAAGACTTTTTATAGTTAGACAAGTTAATAGTTTATATTTATGTCTTGCACTTAAATATGGCTAAAAATGATGGAGTATTGTAAGTTATAGCCGCTGTCATAAAGGAAAAACATTCATCAGAATGCGCCAGTGCCTTCATTGGCCATGGGTTTAAGAAAATATAGCCTATTTAGTTTCCTATGTTTAAATATTAGCCTATAATTGTTACAGGACAGAGTCTACGGAGACAAGATGGTGAGTTATCAGGTTTATTGAACAACCAGTTGAGTAAAGAACTTGAAGGAGTGAATATGGGCTGGTGATAGTTCGGTTTGTGTTGCTTAGGGTGCACTGGGAAATCGTTGGAGGTATCGCAGGAGAGGAATGGAACACACACACGCTGGAGAACGGAACACACACACACTGGACACTGGAGATCGCTGGAGACTGGGTAGAAGACACTGGAGACGGGTAAGTAACATTGAGGGAGTCCTTAAGGTACGCAGAAGAGGTTAGTACCTTTCTTTAATGAGACCAGACAGTGACTGCGTGAGTGTGTGTGCCTTTTGTGCTCCTGGTGATTGTGGTGATGATGGGTTGGAGGTGTGCGTGATTAGTACTCTGGTGAAGGCGTGCGCTGTGTATCTGTGACGTGGGAGCCTGGCGTGTCTGTGACAATAATATTATTATTTTTTATTTCATAACTTGATTGTGAAAAGTGAGCACAACCTTCTATGGACACCTTTGCAATAGAATCGCCATTGGCTAGTAAATTAATTTGTTTAGTAGCTAGCCTACTTTATTATATTATGCTAATATATAGTATAAAACATGGAAGTGTGACAAAGGCACATAGGCTATATAAATTCTCTATGTGGATAAAGGCTTAATTTGTACACATCATTTTACAACACATGTCCTTAATAAGAGATGTGGTGGAAAAATGTAATCACTGATGAAGAAGACTGATGATTTAGACATGTGTTTTAATTCATACAGGAGCTAACATGTGTTTCTGCTATGCAGGACAGTTCTCTAAAACTTGATAGACACAGAGAGCCATCCGTGTGCTATTTTTATCACTCTTACCATGTGTGGAAAAAACACTGAGAGGGATTGTTTTGACAATGGAGGTATAAGAGATTGTGTGATGTCTTCAGTTAACACTCTGCAGACATTCAGGATGGCTGTATGACTGTGACTCTTTTCTTGCAAGAAAATTAATCTTTAAAAAGACAATTGGCTAAGGTTTATTCAGTGAAGCAACAGAGTTAAAAATGGAGTAAAACAACATAACATCTCATTATTATGACATTAACTGAGTGAAAAAAAAACAGTATGTAGGCCCTATGTGGCAGCAATGCATCACTGTACCAGGTGACCTGTAAATGCGAAAAACTTTTTTGCATGCCTGAAAACCACCTCATGCGAGCGTAACGACTGTTTTTGCGATATATGAGAGTTTTGGCGAAATTGACGCGCTTCCATTGGTCTCTTTTTTCACTCTCATAGCTCACATACTCTAAAATGTTCCTATTGACATGCGTTATACGACTGGCACACAGCAACGGCTGGAGTTCTTCATTTGTGTTCAACTGAAGAAACAAACACACCTACATCTGGGGGTAAGCGGATAAACAACACATTCTCATTTTTGGGTGAACTAATCTTTTAAAAATGATTTAAACCAACAGAGGAATTAAACTTAAACTTCCCTGAATGCTCACAGCACATTCTAGTCAGGGTAGGAGCATTTTATGGTGAACTGTATCAAAAGCCGAGGAAAGGTCTTACAGTATTAGGATCACAGTCACCAGAGTCAGTCGCCAACAGTATCTTTAGAAACTCGTAAGAACGCACACTCAATGCTGTGCAGAGGAGGGGGTCACAAATGTGATTTGAGCCAAGGAAAGACTGAAGCTGAATGAGAACAGTTTTCTCCAATGCTTTGGTAATAAAAGGAAGTGTTGAGATAGTTTGAGAATTATTAAAATCTCTATCATTAAGGGAAGGTTTCTTGAGGAGATATGTAACTGTAGCTAGTTTCAGGCTATCAGGGATAGTCCCTGAGCACAAGCATTTATTCATAAAAAACACCAAACAATGTCCAACCAAGTCAAACTTTTTTATTTTATTTTTAAATATGGGGAGAAAGAACATCATGAGAGCAGAAGGAAGGTTTCAAATGTTTAAACTGGGTCAAAAACACTCCATACAGCTGAAAAACGAAACAGTTCAGGTGGAACATTAGCAGATGGATGTAACTGAGATCTTAGAGTGGTCATCTTTTCAGTGTTGTTCAGCATCCAAGTCAGGTAAAGATGACTCCAGCAGGGGCATAGACAAACACATCTGGTTAAAGGTGCTAGTAAAGGGAAAAGGAATGAGTCCATTGTACAGTAGGAGTAATGTTTGATTTTGACGGAGAAAACAATACAGGCATATGATCTGAGATCAGAGTATCAAAAACCCAAGCGTCAGTAATGGAATAACCATGAGAAAGAACCGGGTCCAACATATGACCATGAGTATGTGTAGGATCATTTACCCACTGAACCGTGTTAAATGAATCAATGAGATTTAAAAACTTCATTGTTAGAGGTTTTACCTGTCAGTACACATGGATATTAAAATCCCCTAGCAGAAGAATTGTCTTATAATTAGTTACACATTCACCCATAAAAGCAGTAAATTAATTTAAAAGATCTTTAACTAGGTGAGGCGGCCGATAGACCAGCGCTAACAGAACAGGATCATCACATTCTAATCGCAACAGCTGTACTTTAATGCTACTGTAGATTGTCGAGGGAACAGAAGAACAGTAGCTACTGAAACCCCCGCGGTCAGAAGAGTGAGGATAGTTAAAAAATGTGCAGCCTTTTGGAATCAAGTCAGAGAAAGGACTCAAATCACCAACCTTCATCCAAGTTTCTGTGATGCACTTAAAATCCAAACCTTGGGCAGTAAAAAAGTTGTTTAAAATGAACGTCTTATTGACTAGCGACTGAGCATTAATCAGAGCCATGCTGGAAAATAATGCGGAGTCAGAGATCGCAGGAGAAGAGACGCTGAGATTCTGAAGAGTGGCTCCACCGCGGTGAACACGGAGAGGAGGGTGGCAGAGGATAATCGAGGGAGAATCTGGGAAAATGGGCCGAAGCCAGGAGCAGAGCAGGGGGATCGAGTGAAAAAGATTCCACGTCATAGAGATGAAGCTGGAAGAACGACCAGCGTGTAGCGCCATTTTCAGGTTGGCAGCAAACCCTCCGCGTTTATCGTGTCTCCTGCTTTCTGTTAGAAGCATCATGAGGCCATCTGCGTAGATAATCTGAAATATTCCACACTGAGTTTGGAAAGCAGTGTTGTGATACACAGATCTTCTTAACTCTTGGTTATATGTGACCACAAAGGAGTCCTGAATATCCAGAAATAACTGGCGATCATAAACCACATGACACAGATAAAAGTACATCAGTGACACAAACTAGCAGAGACATCCGACGGCTGGCCACATACCCCGGCACCATCTTCGCCCAAAAGGGTTTTAAGGCAATAATAATAATAATACATTTTATTTAAAGACGCTCAAGGACACCATACAAAGATACAAAAATACATAAAGTTGATTGATTGATTGATTGATTGATTGGTTGGTTATTTGTTTGTTTGTCTGTCTGTCTGTCTGGTTGGTTGGTTGGTTGGTTGATTGATTGTCTGTCTGTCTGTCTGTCTGTCTGTCTGTCTGTCTGTCTGTCTGTCTGGTTGGTTGGTTGATTGATTGTCTGTCTGTCTGTCTGTCTGTCTGTCTGTCTGTCTGTCTGTCTGGTTGGTTGGTTGGTTGGTTGATTGATTGTCTGTCTGTCTGTCTGTCTGTCTGTCTGTCTGTCTGTCTGTCTGTCTGTCTGTCTGTCTGTCTGGTTGGTTGGTTGGTCGGTCAATCGATTGTTTGATTGGTTGATTGGTTGATTGATTGATTGATTGATAACATTACCCGGTCTGCCTACTTTCACCTACGAAACATGAATCGCCTCCGCCCCTCCCTTACTCCCCACACTACAGCTGGCCTTGTCTATAGTCTTGTCACTTCCCGTTGGACTACTGCAACTCTCTCCTTTTCAGTCTCCCTCTAAAATCCCTTCATAAACTTCAGCTGGTCCAGAATGCAGCTGCCCGCATAATAACCAGAACCCCCTCCATTCACCACATCACTCCGGTTCTCCAACAGCTTCACTGGCTCCTGGTCCAATTCCGTATTCAATTCAAAATTGTTCTCTTAACATTCAAAGCCATGCACAGCCTATCACCCCCATATGTGTCTAATCTTCTTCAGGTTCAAACCCCTACCTCCTCTCTTAGATCTTCTTCCTCCTTACACTTGTTTGTTCCCCCTGTCCATCTCATTACCCTGAATTCACTACCACCGCAACTCAGAAACATCGAATCATTCTCTCACTTCAAATCACAACTCAAAACATATCTGTTTAAAATTGCCTTTTCTACTTAATGTCACATTCTTTTCAGTTGTTCTTTTTTTATTTACTTATTTTTATTCTTATTTATATCTTTACTGTTTTTAAATGTATTATTGGATCTTTGTACAGTGTCCTTGAGTGCAGAGAAAGGCGCTTTTAAATATTATTATTATTATTATTATTATTATTATTATTATTATTATTATTATTATTATTATTTTTATAGTTATCATTATAGTTATTGTTATAGCTTTCATCCACTAGTGTGGACACACTATATCATTTTCATTATAGTTATTTAAATTTGTTACAAATATGGTAGAACTATCATCAAAGCTCAATGCTCAGAGGAGAAGGAAAGGAAGCACCACAGGGAGAGTCTAATTGACACTTCAGAGATGAGCTGGTCATGTCCAGACGCAGGACCAGCATCTGATCCGGACACGGCCTGGATCCGGCCAACTGCAGTAAACCTCGGGATAAACAGAGAGACTAACATTAGCGTAGATGCCACTCTTTTTATGATGTAACGAGTACATCAGGTGTTATGGGAAGTGTTCCCGGTTCCGGCTGACCTAGTTAATGCAGCCTAACAATCAGTCAATTGATCTGAATAATGAAAGTTAAAAATGTTCTGTGTGTATGCCATAGTAAAGAGATGTGTTTTTAGTCTAGATTTAAACTGACAGAGTGTGTCTGCTTCCCGAACAATGCTAGGAAGACTGTTCCAGAGTTTAGGAGCTAAATAGGAAAATGATCAACCGCCTGCAGTTGATTTAGATATTCTAGTATGATCAACTGGCCAGAGTTTAGAGACCGCAATAGACGTGATGGAGTATAATGTGTTAAGAGCTCGCTTAAGTACTGGAGCTAAACCATTTAGTGCTTTTTAAGTAATTTTATAGTTTGTTTGTTTATTAAGCGAGCAGGGCAACCACCCAGTAGAGCATTACAATAATCTAGCCTTGAGCTCATGAACGCATCGACTAACTGTTCAGCATTTTGCATTGAAAGCATGTGCCGTAATTTAGATATATTTTTAAGATGATAGAATGCGGTTTTACAGATGCTAGAAACGTGGCTTTCAAATGAAAGATTGGTATCAAAGAGCACACCCAGGTTCCTCACTGACGACGAGGGCTTGACAGAGCAGTCATCTAGTGTTAGACAGTATTCTCGGTTACTACTTGTGGAGCTTTTCTGTCCAATAATTAAACATTCTTGTTTTTTTTAGAAATAAGTTGCAGGAAATTACTAGTCATCCAATGTTTTATATCTTTGATGGCGTCGGCGCTGCCTCAATTCAGACAAAATATATATCTGGCACACACTGCTTCAAGTCAGCCGCCGATTGGTCTGTGCATCGCTGCATTAAGTTGAAAAAGTTTAGTTGGGTTTGTTTTGTATTTGTTCATATTTTGGTTAATAAAACAGCACCTGGGTTCAGCAAACTTGTCTTAAATGGATTTCATTACAATTTTGATAGCAATTTTTGTGTGTATGTCTTGTAATAGTGCCAAAAAAACATCAGTCTAACAAAAAACAGACTCACCAATATCGCATTTAATAATTTTTCTTCTTAAAAATATTCAGAATACCATGCTGCATACCGGCTTATAATACAAGATGAAGATCATTAAACTGAATATACAAGCCTCAAGCAAACATTATCATACATCAAAGGTCATTAACACTGAAATAATCTTCATATCTTTCCAAACAAACATCTTTAACCTGAAAATAAAGTGTGGTTTTATTGGTCAGTGCTTGGTGGTTCAGGGCTGGGATTCATTTTTGTCACTTCCTTCTCTTTCTCTGCACTGCCTTTCTCACTGACTCCGTTTTCTTGAGCATCCGTGTTTATGAGAGGAGAGTCTTCAACCACAGTTACACACTCTTCAGGAAAATCTTCAGGGTGATTTCGCTTAAAAAACCCACACTACACACAAACACACACAAACACACGTGTAAAGTTTGGCTTGAAATTTAAGATGTGAATGATGACATCAGGTGTGAGTTGATTTGATTGGCTCTTACCTTCAGCAGCAGGATCATTATGATAATGAGTAGGATGAACCCGCCCCCTGCGCCAGAGCCAACGATCAGCATTTTACTAGGTGGAATGACAAACTCCCCTTCCACTGCAATCTGAGAGGAAAAGAGAGAAACCTTTCAAATGTTGATCATCTTTAAATGATGGATGAAGGAGTGAGATATGGGTACCTGTAATCTGTGAGGGTCGTCCTGCAGAGGGAAGAAGAAATAGTTATAAATCTGCCAGACCAGTGTCTGTAAGACTGTAGCAGTGAGGTCAGTCATGAACTCAAGAGCTGCAGGGCTGTGGTGTGAATACAGACCAACACTGACAACCACACTCAGCTGCTGGCCTGTAGATGGCAGCACAACATCAGTTATGGCAAAGCTACAGATTTCAGGCTCGTCACCTTCAGGCTGGTTGATGTCTGGTTGTAGCGGCTCCTGTTGAAGTGGAGCTCGGCACTGATGTCGAAGACAAAATCCTCTCTGAACTTGCTGAAGGAATGTTTCTAAAGCAGCAGAAACAGAGTCTGGGTTTAGAGTTATTCCATCTTAAACTCGTGTTTGTGTGTCTGTGTGGAGTCTGGGTTTAGAGTTACTCCATCTTAAACTCGTGTTTGTGTGTCTGTGTGGAGTCTGGGTTTAGAGTTACTCCATCTTAAACTCGTGTTTGTGTGTCTGTGTGGAGTCTGGGTTTAGAGTTACTCCATCTTAAACTCGTGTTTGTGTGTCTTTGTGGAGTCTGGGTTTAGAGTTACTCCATCTTAAACTCGTGTTTGTGTGTCTGTGTGGAGTCTGGGTTTAGAGTTACTCCATCTTAAACTCGTGTTTGTGTGTCTGTGTGGAGTCTGGGTTTAGAGTTACTCCATCTTAAACTCGTGTTTGTGTGTCTGTGTGGAGTCTGGGTTTAGAGTTACTCCATCTTAAACTCGTGTTTGTGTGTCTGTGGGGAGTCTGGGTTTAGAGTTACTCCATCTTAAACTCGTGTTTGTGTGTCTGTGGGGAGTCTGGGTTTAGAGTTACTCCATCTTAAACTCCTGTTTGTGTGTCTGTGGAGAGTCTGGGTTTAGAGTTACTCCATCTTAAACTCGTGTTTGTGTGTCTGTGTGGAGTCTGGGTTTAGAGTTACTCCATCTTAAACTCGTGTTTGTGTGTCTGTGTGGAGTCTGGGTTTAGAGTTACTCCATCTTAAACTCGTGTTTGTGTGTCTGTGGGGAGTCTGGGTTTAGAGTTACTCCATCTTAAACTCGTGTTTGTGTGTCTGTGGGGAGTCTGGGTTTAGAGTTACTCCATCTTAAACTCGTGTTTGTGTGTCTGTGGGGAGTCTGGGTTTTGAGTTATTCCATCTTAAACTCGTGTTTGTGTGTCTGTGTGGAGTCTGGGTTTAGAGTTACTCCATCTTAAACTCGTGTTTGTGTGTCTGTGTGGAGTCTGGGTTTAGAGTTACTCCATCTTAAACTCGTGTTTGTGTGTCTGTGTGGAGTCTGGGTTTAGAGTTACTTCATCTTAAACTCGTGTTTGTGTGTCTGTGGGGAGTCTGGGTTTAGAGTTACTCCATCTTAAACTCGTGTTTGTGTGTCTGTGTGGAGTCTGGGTTTAGAGTTATTCCATCTTAAACTCGTGTTTGTGTGTCTGTGTGGAGTCTGGGTTTAGAGTTACTCCATCTTAAACTCGTGTTTGTGTGTCTGTGTGGAGTCTGGGTTTAGAGTTACTTCATCTTAAACTCGTGTTTGTGTGTCTGTGGGGAGTCTGGGTTTAGAGTTACTCCATCTTAAACTCGTGTTTGTGTGTCTGTGTGGAGTCTGGGTTTAGAGTTACTCCATCTTAAACTCGTGTTTGTGTGTCTGTGTGGAGACTGGGTTTAGAGTTACTCCATCTTAAACTCGTGTTTGCGTGTCTGTGTGGAGTCTGGGTTTAGAGTTACTCCATCTTAAACTCGTGTTTGCGTGTCTGTGTGGAGTCTGGGTTTAGAGTTACTCCATCTTAAACTCGTGTTTGCGTGTCTGTGTGGAGTCTGGGTTTAGAGTTACTCCATCTTAAACTCGTGTTTGTGTGTCTGTGGGGAGTCTGGGTTTAGAGTTACTCCATCTTAAACTCGTGTTTGTGTGTCTGTGTGGAGTCTGGGTTTAGAGTTACTCCATCTTAAACTCGTGTTTGTGTGTCTGTGTGGAGTCTGGGTTTAGAGTTACTCCATCTTAAACTCGTGTTTGTGTGTCTGTGTGGAGTCTGGGTTTAGAGTTACTCCATCTTAAACTCGTGTTTATGTGTCTGTGTGGAGTCTGGGTTTAGAGTTACTCCATCTTAAACTCGTGTTTGCGTGTCTGTGTGGAGTCTGGGTTTAGAGTTACTCCATCTTAAACTCGTGTTTGCGTGTCTGTGTGGAGTCTGGGTTTAGAGTTACTCCATCTTAAACTCGTGTTTGCGTGTCTGTGTGGAGTCTGGGTTTAGAGTTACTCCATCTTAAACTCGTGTTTGTGTGTCTGTGGGGAGTCTGGGTTTAGAGTTACTCCATCTTAAACTCGTGTTTGTGTGTCTGTGTGGAGTCTGGGTTTAGAGTTACTCCATCTTAAACTCGTGTTTGTGTGTCTGTGTGGAGTCTGGGTTTAGAGTTACTCCATCTTAAACTCGTGTTTGTGTGTCTTTGTGGAGTCTGGGTTTAGAGTTACTCCATCTTAAACTCGTGTTTGTGTGTCTGTGTGGAGTCTGGGTTTAGAGTTACTCCATCTTAAACTCGTGTTTGTGTGTCTGTGTGGAGTCTGGGTTTAGAGTTACTCCATCTTAAACTCCTGTTTGTGTGTCTGTGGAGAGTCTGGGTTTAGAGTTACTCCATCTTAAACTCGTGTTTGTGTGTCTGTGTGGAGTCTGGGTTTAGAGTTACTCCATCTTAAACTCGTGTTTGTGTGTCTGTGTGGAGTCTGGGTTTAGAGTTACTCCATCTTAAACTCGTGTTTGTGTGTCTGTGTGGAGTCTGGGTTTAGAGTTACTCCATCTTAAACTCCTGTTTGTGTGTCTGTGGAGAGTCTGGGTTTAGAGTTACTCCATCTTAAACTCGTGTTTGTGTGTCTGTGTGGAGTCTGGGTTTAGAGTTACTCCATCTTAAACTCGTGTTTGTGTGTCTGTGTGGAGTCTGGGTTTAGAGTTATTCCATCTTAAACTCGTGTTTGTGTGTCTGTGGGGAGTCTGGGTTTAGAGTTACTCCATCTTAAACTCGTGTTTGTGTGTCTGTGGGGAGTCTGGGTTTAGAGTTACTCCATCTTAAACTCGTGTTTGTGTGTCTGTGTGGAGTCTGGGTTTAGAATTACTCCATCTTAAACTCGTGTTTGTGTGTCTGTGTGGAGTCTGGGTTTAGAGTTACTCCATCTTAAACTCGTGTTTGTGTGTCTGTGTGGAGTCTGGGTTTAGAGTTACTCCATCTTAAACTCGTGTTTGTTTGTCTGTGTGGAGTCTGGGTTTAGAGTTACTCCATCTTAAACTCGTGTTTGTGTGTCTGTGTGGAGTCTGGGTTTAGAGTTATTCCATCTTAAACTCGTGTTTGTGTGTCTGTGTGGAGTCTGGGTTTAGAGTTACTCCATCTTAAACTCGTGTTTGTGTGTCTGTGTGGAGTCTGGGTTTAGAGTTACTCCATCTTAAACTCGTGTTTGTGTGTCTGTGTGGAGTCTGGGTTTAGAGTTACTCCATCTTAAACTCGTGTTTGTTTGTCTGTGTGGAGTCTGGGTTTAGAGTTACTCCATCTTAAACTCGTGTTTGTGTGTCTGTGTGGAGTCTGGGTTTAGAGTTATTCCATCTTAAACTCGTGTTTGTGTGTCTGTGTGGAGTCTGGGTTTAGAGTTACTCCATCTTAAACTCGTGTTTGTGTGTCTGTGTGGAGTCTGGGTTTAGAGTTACTCCATCTTAAACTCGTGTTTGTGTGTCTGTGTGGAGTCTGGGTTTAGAGTTATTCCATCTTAAACTCGTGTTTGTGTGTCTGTGTGGAGTCTGGGTTTAGAGTTACTCCATCTTAAACTCGTGTTTGTGTCTTTTTGTTACTCACGCTCTCGTATTCCTTCACGTTCTGGAGAGCTGCGGATGCCGTCAGGCTGAAGTGAACTTCTGAAGATTTCTGCAGTTCAAACTGAGCACACTCGAACTTCCCGCAGTGACCGTCCTGAAACATTGACACAACACTGAGAGCTGAAACACTGCCACCAATTAACCAGAGCATCAGATGAACTAAACAGAGATGAAATCCAACAGACTGAAGATGTGTTTACTGTGACTGCTCGTGGTCAGATCTTAAAGGGGTCATTCTCTAAAAAATGATCATTCTGTCATCGTTTATTCACCCTTGTGTTGTTTGAAACCTGTATGAATTTATTTATTCAGTGGAAAACAAAAGAAGATATTTTAAGAAATGTTGTTTGAACACCAGTGTTTTTCAAAAAAAAAAATTGTTCAACTGAAGAAAGATTGTCATGAGAGTGAGTAAATGATGACAGAACGATCATGTTTTGGTGAATGATCCCTTTAACAGCAGGTGTCAAAGGGTCTATGATCTCTTACCTCAGGTTTGCACGGCACTGAGTTCTGTAGAGAAGAACAGAAGATGTTAATGTTAACACACGCTAGAGTGATGGTATGAGCTGATGAACGAGTGACGCACCAGCATGCTGAAGGTCAGATGGGTTAAGATCACATGTGTAGTTTGACAGGGCATGCTGAGCTTAAGCGACACTGGCAGACCTTTGACACCCACATTCTTCACCTGTGAACACAAACACACAGACACACAGCAATCTGATCACCTCAAGCCCAAAAACAGCCCAATGAAGCTGCAGGTGTGTGTTCGACTCTCTGACCTTGTAGATGATGCTGAGAGGTTTTGGACCTCTGTCCTCCATAGAGAAGTTCATATACAGCACAGATTCTTCAGCCACTCTGACAAACACACAATAACTTCTCAGTCAATCATATGATCTTCTATCATTCTAATATAATGTTAACTTCTGATAATACAACTAGTAATAACAGTTTGTTTTTCCAGAACATCCATTAAAACAGAAAGCGAGTGAGAGGAAGACAGAGCATTTAGATGTTGAGTTTTCAATCATTCAGAGATGAAGAACAGATCAGTCTGAAAGAGAAGAGGAAAGTTGAATAAATTCACCCACAGAATGATCGCCAGATCAACAGCGAACTGAACCGGGATGCTTTTCTTCACCACCGTATCACTGATGTTTCCATTGTTATCACTGTAAACAAACATACAGAATTTACTCATGGATGAACATGAAGTCAATCTTCTTAATCTTTGTATCCTGGATCATGAGCCCAATCTCTGCTGTGCATTACTGATATGAAACAGCCTTGAAAGCAAATAAATCTGTCATGTTCAGCCTCATCCACCTGTTAGCGGTGATCATCATCTCCATCCGGTCGGCCCAGTCGTAATCCCATTTCGACACACGAAAGGTTGCCAGAAACTCAGTCTAGAAGAAGTAAAAATCACAGATGATGGTAGCATTGCCAAGAGAATGATTGAAAAATATATTTATTTAACTTTTTTATTGTACCTCACATATCTGGCTTCTAGCTAAAGGACATTTGTGGGTTAAACTGAAATGTCATGATGTCATACAACACGTACTCCCTCAAATTGTGGCTCCACTAGACACTCGTCGTGTGCCCTTGACTGTCCGACTGAGGGACAAACATGTCGAAGATGTCTAAAGCTGAACTACTTTCCAAAATGGTGTCTGCCTGCTCCACTTAAAGCTTCTAATCACCGAAACCCACATGCTAACACTACATCCCCTGCTATTATCCATTTAATCAACACCAATTCAGCAGGGGTTTCTACAGACTCTTATATTCCCCTGCTACTGGACACAGGAGCTAGAGTCTTACAACTCAAAATGGCCTCTTTTAAATGTTTTCTGACACACTTGGTCCTCCAGCTACCCTCTCTAAATGTGTTTGGATATGGAAGTTCTGCAATCGGCGTTATTGGTCTTGTACATGTGCCTGTCCAGTATGGAAATAAGGATCTGTCCAGCTTATCATTTCACATTGCACACCATGGCAGCAACATCTTCGGACTGGACCTATTTATGAGTCTGGTTTTGGCTGCTTAGCTGGATTCACACCAACCTCTCTTGTACCCATGTAGAAACTGCCATTCCGCTGGCATTGCATGAGGAAGTCACAATAGAACTCGGCAAACAGGGCATCATTGAACCTGTCAATGCCTTCCCATGGGTGTCTAATTTGATGATGGATAAGGAAAAATCTGCCATTTTCGTGTGGGCTAATCCCAGACTGCTACCCTCAGCCGATAATCAAAGAGCTGACTACACACTTTCATGGCTCAACCATTTTTTTTTTCCAAACTTGACTTATGCCAAGATTATTTCCATGTCCCTCTTCACCCAGACAGCAGAATTCTCCCTCCATTTGCTACGCATGCTGTCTAATTCTGTTACACAAGGATGCCTTTTGAACTTAGTTCGGCCCCTAGCTGTTTCCAAAAAAAAAATCACTGGCACTGCCTATCTAACCTGATGATGTCCTTGCCCCGAATGCA
This sequence comes from Pseudorasbora parva, assembly GCF_024679245.1. Lineage (NCBI taxonomy): Eukaryota > Metazoa > Chordata > Actinopteri > Cypriniformes > Gobionidae > Pseudorasbora > Pseudorasbora parva. Next base: position 298,846 of record NC_090175.1, on the reverse strand, counting down.
GTGATTCACCAACAGGGTTAGGCCACTTTTGCTGCCCTCAGTCAACATACTCCAATATTTAGGCTATACATGAGGTGCCAGGTGCGATCGTTGGCATTAGTGGTAATTTTGTCAATTTTTTTTTATTTTTTCTATTTTTCTGTTTCTTTGGTGGAACTCACAGAGGAGTCAGCTGCTGACTCCACTCTCTGCTGTCTGCAGGTACACGATATTGCCAAAAGTGTTGGGACATTTCCCTTTACATGCACATGAACTTTAATGACAGCTTTAATGATGTTGGACGAGAAGGCCTGGCTCTCAGTCTCCGCTCTAATTCATCCCAAAGCTGTTCTATCGGGTTGAGCTCAGGACTCTGTGCAGGCCAGTCCAGTTCCTCCACACCAAACTCCTCATCCATGTCTTTATGGACCGACGCTTTGTGCACTGGAGCGCAGTCATGTTGGGACAGGAAGGGGCCGTCCCCAAACTGATCCCACAAAGTCAGGAGCATGAAATTGTCCAAAATTTCTATGGAAATAAGGGGCCACGCGCCAACCCCTGAAAGACAACTGTCCTTCCTCCACCTATCCTTACAATTGGCACAATGCAGTCAGGCGAGTCCCGTTCTCCTGGCGACGGCCAAACCCAGACTCGTCCAAGTGATTGTCAGACTGAAGCGTGATTGGTCGCTCAGAGAACACGTCTCACTGCTCTAGAGTCCAGTGGCGGCTGCTTTACTCCACTGCATCCCACGCTTTGCATTGCTCTTGGTGATGTAAGGCTTGGATGAGCTGCTCGGCCATGGAAACCCATTCCATGAAGCTCTCTCCGCTGTTCTTGAGCTCATCTGAAGGCCACAGAAGACTGGAGGTCTGGAGCTGTTGACTCTGCAGAAAGTCGGTGACTTCTGCGCACTGTGACCCTCAGCATGCGCTGACCCCGCTCTGGGATTTAACACTTCGTGGCTGAGTTGCTGTTGTTCCCAATGGCTTCCACTTTGTTATAATCCCACTAAGAGTTGAGCGTGGAATATTTAGTAGTGAGGAAATGTCAGGAATGGACTTATTGCACAGGTGGCAACCAGTGTTGCCACAGTTACTTTGAAAAAGTAATCTGATTACTGATTACTGATTACTCCTTTAAAAAGTAACTTAGTTACTTTACAGATTACTTGATTTTAAAAGTAAAGTTAGATTACAAGTTACTTTATAAATTACATTCAGCAGTTGCGAACAACACCTCTGCCGCCTCAAAATAGAAATGACAACCGTTTTTGGCAACACACTTTATTGCATTTATGCCCGAGCCTGACGGCCCCGACTTTTTTACGCCCCTTTTTTTAGGCTTCTCCTTCGTTTTATATTTATTTTAATAATTAAAATGAACAATGAGATGTGCTGTTGGAAACAACATGAGACCATGATAGCTTGCGCCACTGTCGAGACATGGCTCGCGCAGGGTTAAAGAGTCCGTCTCTTCAGTGCAGCTGCTAGAGTTATGGCCTTTTTACAACTGGTTCCTTCATTCGTTTTCTCTGACCAGGTATCTATCTGATTGCGAAATGACCAGGAGTAGGCCTAATGCCTTCCGAGAGTCTTTCCAGACGTATTTAATTCCGATCGCTCAAACAAACCAATTCAGAAGGTGCATGAAAGCATTTCAAACTAAACCGGACAAATGTAAATGTATTGGTTGTTTAAACCACATGTGTAAATTTTACTCCTGGCAAATAATTAAAAAATAAATGTGTGAGAGCGTGTTATGTTGTAGTCAGATAGATATGATGGTGCTACTGCAACATCGCTGCAGATGAGTAAAGCAAGCCAACGCATATGGCCGTAAATTAAACTTTAAAATAAGTCACACAAAACACAATCATCTTCAATATAAATGAATGAGACTAATGATCTTACCAGTGCTTAGGTCGCTCTCTCTCATATTGCGGTCTTTGAATTTGAAATGGGCTGCTGAATAAAATGCTGGACTCTTTTGCTTTGATGTGAACTCCGTTAAATGAGCATACCGCGGGAATTGAAGACCGGATTTATATTAATTTTGCTGAAGTGTAAGGTAGGCTATAAGACAACCTGCATGTACTTTCTTTCTTTTTTTTTCTTTAGATTGTGTAGCCCATTTCGTTTTTTTTGAGCGCCGTTGCGAGCAGTAGGCTAATCTATCAGCTGCCTCAGCTCGGCAATGCCTTGTGGTGGTATAATAACTAGCCTACTTTGTTTTTGATGTCAAAGTAGTTATATTTCGTTTCGTTTCTTTATTAATTTCATTTCAAAAAATGTTTAGAGCAATTTTTTGTTTGTTAAATTAAAGTTTTAATTTTTTTATGTGACGACCCAGTGAGTTAACCGCATGTTTAATAGCCTAGTCTCTCAAACCAACTCTTGAATTGTCTTGCCTATATAAACTTTAATTTAACAAACAAAAAATTGCTCTGAACATTTTTCTTAATTAGGTTTATAAAGAAACTAAACAAAAAATAACTACTTTGACATTAAAAACAAAACTGAATTATTTTAATGGCTGCAAAAATGTAAATAAATAAATAAATAAAAAACACGGGCTCCAGCCGGACTCGGGCTGAGAATGATGATAAGCTGTCGGTTTTTACTAAGGAAAATGACTAAAATAGTAACTCACAGTGACTTGGATAAGTAACTTTAATCTGATTACTGGTTTGGAAATAGTAACGCGTTAGATTACTCGTTACTGGAAAAAAGTAGTCCGATTAGAGTAACGCGTTACTGACATCACTGGTGGCAGCCTATCACGGCCCCACGCTTGAGTTCACTGAGCTCCTGAGAGCGACCCATTCTTTCACTAATGTGTGTAGAAGCGTCTGCAGGCCGAGAGCTGGAGTTATACACCTGTGGCCATGAAGGGATTGAACATCTAAACCCAGTGATTTGGAGGGATGTTCTAATACTTTTGGTAATATAGTGTGTGTCCTAAACGGTTGGCCAGATGTTCAGCTGTATGCCAGAGTGAAGTGTCTGTGTGTGTCTTACTGTGGTGCCGCCGCGGTACACCGGTAGATTAATACTGCAGGTGGTTCGGTTCGTAGCACCGTTGTCACGATCACCACATCTGCTTCTAGTCCGGCTGGGCTGTTTGTTACACACACACACACACACACACACACACACACACACACACGCACACACACTTATATAATTAATAAATGCCAATTCACACAGACTGACAAATTTTTATTGTCCGTTTCAGTTCATAAATCGGAATTTAAGCTCTCGATTCAATACTGAATAACACAACTCTGTGTAAGATCAGTGTTTTAATGGAAATTATTATTTTTTTGAGTGTATGCAAGTCATACTTAACATGTTAAACATGTTAGTTTGACATGTGGACTGCGGTACCTTAACGGTGTCAAATATTGAGAGCGAGAGGCCTTCTGGATAGTGCAGCACTATGCTGGTGTTGAAGGAGTCGTCGCCTAGATTGGCCAGCGATACGAGGACAGTGAAATGAGCTTGATTCACCACCAATAATGTGTCGTTCCTGCAGAATAAACCGAACACGCAATCTTCATCACATTGTCAAGTTTAAAAAGCTGTTGAAGGGTGGCAAAAAGTATTTACAATCATATTTCACATTAATATCATCTTGGATATCTGGATCATTTTATTTAATCAGGTATATCTCACATAAAACTGAAGGTCAGCTTCAGATCGGCCACACAGCTGTTTGAATTACAAGTCATCTGGAACGGTGCCTGGTCACATACAAAACAGAAACTTTTATAGAGCTTTTGAATGTTGCAGAAACTTTATACAGTGAAGCTGGAGGACCTTAAGAGTTGCGAGTGAGAAATTCATTTAACAAACCTAGAGTATATAAACAGAGATGTCTGAAGCTGAAGCTCACCTCAACAAACTCTTCTGTCCTGCTGTGGATGTCAAGAATAGCCGTGGAGTTTCCAGAAAACATCTCAGTTTGTGAGAAATGCATTTGTATCTTAAGAGGAGACACCGTGTCTGTAATGCAGTGCTAAAACAAACACAACATTTGCTGTTAAACCGAAGCTTCTGTGATTGGCTGAAGCTGTGATAGACAAAACGTACTGGCATGAAGACCGGGAAGGGGAAACAGGAGAACCCAGAAGCCAGCGAGATCAACTTCTGCAGAGTCCTGGATGACGGATCCCTCTGATCAAAGAATCCTCGATTCATTGCTCTCATCACATCCACATCCAGGTTCAGAGAAACCTTCAGATTCTTCTCGAGAGATCCTGAGAGACATGAGAGGGTAAGACAGGGAGGCCATGCTCTTCATGAGACTCTTTGAGATGTCATTGACATTACCACTGCTATTGGTCAGCTCGGCCACCGTGAAACACAAAGTGAGATTAAACGCATTCAAGGGTTTTTCACCCGGGCATTCAAAGTAGTTCGGGTTGATTTCTTTGGGACTGAAGCTGAGCTGCACAGATACAGACATCACAGGCTGAGCCCTGAGAAGAGAGAAAAGAGTAAACAGCCAATAATACAGCGAGGCTAACAGGGTCTGAAAAAACTTCTGACTCAAACTGATAGTTAGTTTGTTAAAATCATTGCATTTAATCTCCAAACTAAGGGTTCAATTAAAAACGGGCCACTGAAGTGACTATACGCAAACAGAGCCAGAGTTCATAAATGAGTCCTAGTGTTGAGACTGAAAGAGAATCTTCACATTATTTGGTAAATGTGTTGTGAAGTGTCCTACTTGAGCAGCACGATCCCTCCTTTTGCTCCGATCACGATATCTGTCAGATTATCACCACTCATGTCCATCTGACCGGACAGAGATACTCCAAACTGCTGCAGACCGGGAAGAACCGACTGCGCTGGGATCCGCTGAACACACACACACACACACACACACACACACACACACACACACACACACACACACACACACGCACACACTTAAGCCCACAGCATACATTAGTTTACCTTATGTAATTTAGGACAGGGATTCCAGGGAGTCCTGTCCTGGATTTACTACATTTTAGGCCCTATCCCAAATGGCACACTTCATGTGCACTTTCAATCTCGTGGATTTACAATGTGTTAAATGCATGAGACCACAGGTTGTCCCATTTGTCATTTTAGGTCTCAAAAGTGTGCTCGTGAGCCCCCTTTGTGGTCAATATGCGCCCTCGATGCACACTTCTGCTGGGCCCACATTAGTGTGGGTTATGCAGCAGACTTCTTCCCGGCAGTCAAAGCAACATTACGTTATGAAAGTGCGGACTCATAGGAAAACCGTGAGGCTTTAGGGGGCCATTTGGAACAGGGCCTTAGATGTCTCCATGATTCAAACACCCCTGATTCAGCTAATTTGTAAAGACTCCAAGGCCTTAGATGGGTGTGTCATATAAGAGAGATGTCAAAAAAGTGCAGTGTTGTGGGTACTTAAGGACCAGGGTTGGAGACCACTGCTCTATGTCAGGGGCTTCCATACTCAGTCCTGGAGGGCCACTGTCCTGCAGATTTTAGCTTCCACAAGCCTCAACATACCTGTCTGAAAAGTGTACACACAGACTGGTGCCAACAGCAACAGGAATCTTGGGTTGAAGCTAAATTCTGGAGTGCAGTTGCCCTCCAGGAGCAGGATTGAACATCCATGCCACAGGGCAAAGCTCCTCAATTCCGGTCCTGGAGGGCCACTGTCCTGCAAAGTTAGCTCAAACCCTGATCAAACCTACCTGTCATTTTCTAGTGATCCTGAAGACCTTGATTAGCTTGTTCAGGTGTGTTTGATCGTGGCTGAAGCTAAACTCTGCAGGGCATTGGCCCTCCAGGGCAAGATTTGATTTTTGTTTATCCTGTAGTGTCTGTTTATCTGTCAACGTTCGGCCTGTCTGGGATTGTGGGTTAAACAGTGTTTGGGATTGAGGGAACTAAAGCAATCTCCTACCTGAGGAGGGTGTTTGAGGTTTATGCCATGTGTCCTGTCACCCAGGTAGATGTAGACGACTCCCTGCCCTTCGTTCTCAAGCGGCGCCCCGACTGCCAAATCTGACAGGCTGTCTCCATTCAGGTCCTTTAGTGAAGCCAAAGATGATGCAAATCTGCCAGTGTTTGACTCATTTAGTGTCTTTTCAAAATACTACAGAGAGAGAAAGAGAACAGAATCTTTATTCACCAGCACATGACCAGCAACAATACAACGTATTTCCATGACTTTCATGCGATAGAACGACATCAGGAACCGATTACAATGGCAATCACATTGGAGCAGGGATGTGCAACTTCTTTTCTGGCCAACCCTAATCAACCACACCTAAAACCTAACCAGCGAATCAATGTCTTCAGGGTTACTATAAAGCTACAGGTGCTACAAGCTAAAGCTACAACAGTGATAACTAGCAACCTTCCAGTCACAGGCCCTGAACATTAACCACATGTGTTTCTGTACTTATTAATGGAGCATGTAGTGAATCTGTCCATACCTCCCCTGATAAAGTGTAGACGTACAGCCTCCCTTCCGTCCTCGGCTGAGACTGGTAAAATAACGGAGCTCCGACCAGAAGGAAATCTGAGTCTCCATCTGAGTCCACATCCAACAGACTCAGAGATGCTCCAAAATAAGATCCAAACTAATGACAAAAATGAATGTAATTGTATACTAGCATATCCTCTATATTTTCTGAAAAAAATATTACGAAACCATGTTCTGCTTTACAAATTCGAATTTCTATGTAGAAATTTTTGTTACTCCTTTTTTCAGTTGTATATGGCATTGCAAGGCTCATATTATACATGTAAGGCTTGTTTGTTTGGGTTTTTTGTGTAATGCTAAACCTCATGAGAGTGTGTTTGGACGGTGTTTGCAAATGTATTCAGTCTCTTAAGCCGGGCATACACTGTGCGATTTTCATCCGATTTCGAGCCGAATTCTGACTTGTGCGACTCTTTTTTGGGTCGCGCCGATTTTCAGGTTTATCGTGTGTCGTTTATCATGAGGTGTTCATGCAGTGTACAGGGGGAAACGAGAGGCGACAAACCTCTCCCGATCAGGAAATCGGATGGTCGGATGAATTTCTGGCGTGTCAGATATTCTGGTCGCCCCTCGTGAGGTTATCGCACAGCTGAAGCAAAGCCACGAACTGATTGCACTATTTTCCCTCACTGCGCGAAAGCAGAATTTAAACAATTACATTTTTAAAAGCAGCAAGGAAGAAAACGAAAAGAGGGAGATCTTTAAGTTCTGTAGGCAGCTATCAAATAGCAGAAATGAAGTACACTGTTGTGCCTCCAGTTTGTGTTGTAAAATGGATAATTACTATTCTAAACCACCGTGTATAGCATCATATCCAGTGCCTCTTATTCAGTTAGCTACTTGATCATTAATTTAGGGCTACTTGTTTTACTTTCACACTTTATTTATTTATTTATTTATTTATTTATTTATTTATTTATTTATTTATTTATTTATTTATTTATTTATTTATTTATTTGTTTGTTTGTTTGTTTGTTTGTTTGTAATATTAATTAATATTTAGCCTACTTAATCTTATTATGATGGGAAGTGGGAACCTCTGTCCATCTTGACACAATGTCATGTTGCCCTTTTTCTCTTCTTTTTTTTCTTTTCCCGTTTTAATTCATGAACACGAGTGAGTGGATATCACACAATGTGCAAACGCAGTCTCAAACCCAGTCAGTTATTCACTACATAAAGCGAAAGTAAATCTGACAAGCTTTCAGTGCATATTCTCCGAGACAACACGAGATAAATCTACTTCAACATGCTGATGACGTAGCCTATAACTGTTTTAATTTATTTTCTTAATATTTCTCTTTTGGTCACTGTGAGAAAACAATAGAAGAGAAGTAGGCACATTTCGTGTTAAATAAGTTGTTTTCAGATAAATCTGCTCTTACTTTTCACTGAGACTGATATTATTGCATTGTTCTGACATTATAGACTGATAATCATTTAATTATAGACCTATAATTCCTTGTTTAATCAGGCTAAATGTTTTTAAACAGGGAGGAGTAATTTATCTATTATTTTATTATGCAGTGTGTTGATTATGCATTATGAAATTGTTGGGGTAGGGGGGGCATGCAAATTAATGTAAAATCAGTTTAATAATAAAAGGAGGCCTACTCTAATAATAATAATTTGTATACGTAAATTCTAAATCCTCTTGATATTGATAGCTAATGCATTTGATAGGCTATCTCTCTATAATACACCATGGTCTATCGTCGCCACAAGGCACGGGGGTTTTATTGCTCATTTTTCACCCATACAGTGTGATCAGACAAGTCGACGGTCGGACCGTACAGTGTGAGCACATAAACCGTGAGCTTTGGCTTTACATCGCATGCGATCTACTCGTACAGTGTGAGTAGGTAACCTTGCTGAAATCGCAGAGAAATTGCACAGTGTATGCCCAGCTTTAGTGTGGACTGTAGGATTTGGGAAGCCATGCTCCCAGTGGAGAGTGGAGCCAGTGGAGAGTGTTAACTTCCTGTCAGAGGGTTTTTCTTCACTAACTTGTTCTCCGGTGATGTTCCTCATCACTGTCCATGTGCTTTCATTCTTGGTGAAGACAGTCACCAGACCCCTGTGTCCGGCCCGCGGCGCCCCAGAGAACAGAAGAGAGACACCGCCTCTCATTCCCAGAACAGCAGAGTAACCTGAACATCATCAGCATCATTAAAACATGCACAGACACTTCACATCAGACACGGAAGGAACAGCTTCAACATACCCATGTATGAGTCTTTGCTGACAGCTGGATCCTTAATCTCTGTCTCTTTGAATCCAGATCCTGATCCCGTCAGTTCATACAGAGATCCACGCCAGTCATTAGATCCAACCGAGCCCACAATCACAGAGTCCTGAACAAACAGCAGTCTCAGCTTCAGTCACAGCACATTTACATGTTACAATATTTCTAAATACAGCTTGTACACAATTTCCAGAAGTTTGTGTGTTCAGGTTTATTTTTGTGACATTTGCGAGATTAGTGACATTGAGTTTTTGAAAGATGTCAAGAGTTTTAATTTTGTATGTTTGGCAGCAAATAAACCAGATCAGTGCTGCTCTCGTTTTACTTTAGGACACTGATTTTACCCTAAGTGGCGACACATTAGGGATTATTGTATTGTAAATGTAAACAAAAATGTTCATTAAACATAAATGTGACCCTGGAGCACAAAACCTCCATCTCACTAGTATATAATAATTATAATAATTTGTTTCATATATATATATAGTGCTTTAAAAGGGAAACTCAAAGCGCTTTACAATGAAGGGGAATCTCCTCAAACCACAACCAATATGCAGCATCCACCTGGATGATGGGACGGCAGCCATTTTGCACCAGAATGCCCACCACACACCAGCTGATAGGTGGAGTGGAGACCGAGTGACGAAGCCAATCAGGAGAGAGGGATGACTAGGAGGCCATGATGGACAAAAGCCAATGGGCAAATTTGGCCAGGATGCCGGGGTACACCCCTACTCTTCTTCCCAAGGATATCCTGGGATTTTTAATGACCACAGAGAGTCTATTCAACTCAGCACTCAGCAATTTGAGTATTTGAGTCTTTTCGAGTATATTCGGGCATTAGCCAACATTACATTGTATGGGTCAAAATTAAATACATTTTTCTTGTATGCAAAAAATTATTAGGATATTAAGTAAATATCATGTTCTATAAAGATATTTTGTAAATGTAAAACTGTAAATATATACAAATGTATTATTATTAGTAATATGCATTGCTAAGGACTTCATTTGGACAGCTTTAAAGGCAAGGCAACACAAGTTTACTCATATAGCACATATTATACACAATAATAATTCAAAGTGCTTTACATGGAAAACGTATTAAAATAATGATAAAATAATCACAAAATATGCACAAGAAACAAAAGTCCTGGATCACTAAATCCAAGGCACGCCTTTCTGATATGGGAGAGATTGAGAGTAAGGTTTGTGATTTTACACTAGAAGTTTTTGGCGGTGTCTAGTGTCGCTCTCAGAGGTGGCAATCCAATCTGCAGCATGAACATCACCCTGTTTATTAAATAAATAGAGCATGGTCACAGTATGTTAGACCAAACCAAAAAGTGGATTTTATGTTGAATTCTTTAAAACAGCTGATTTAACCAAAGTAATTTGGATTTAAATAACAGTTGTAATATCATAAAAGGATATTATGTTTTAACTAAGCATTGTTAAAGCATTGTCTAAGCATTGTAACGATAGAGGGCGAATCGGAATAATTGTTCTATAAAGGAATTTTGGGTTTGCATGAGTTGTATGCCAAAATCATCAGTATTAAAACAATAAAAGACCTGAAATATTTCAGTTGGTGTGCAATGATTCTAAAATATATGAAAGTTTAATTTTTAGCATTACATTATGGAAAATAATGAACTTTATCACAATATGCTAATATTTTGAGAAGGACCTATAGGTTGTAAGCAAGATGAGAAACACAGATTCTGGAGCGAGTTGGAGGAAGTGATGCAGACTGTTCCCAGAGGTGAGAGGGTAGTGATAGGGGCAGATTTTGATTGCTCCTGGCTTATTGATTGTTCCTGATCGATTGCTCCTGTCTACCTGCTGCTGCTGCTGCCTGCCCCAGTGTTTGTAGCTCTGTATAGCTGCATTTGAATCTCTATTTGATATATTTTCTTTGTTATATATACTGCTAAATATAACTTACTCATCACCAGATAGTGTTTATTATAGCCTATCAAGTTAAATTTGACATCAATAGCTTTTAATCTAAATCATTACCACGCGTTAGCTTTTCGCTAGCCTGGTAGCTTTCCATTACCCGGGTCTCCTGTTTTCTGAGTTCATTAGACAACTGTGGTGAGTTGGATTATTAAATAGACTCCATGAAACAACTGTGGTACGTTTTTGGATCCATCAACAAATACGATAAGCCATGTCTCCTTCTCCTGTCATTGTCACTTGCACTGCATCCTACATGTTTAGACCAAGATTTCAGATTTAGAGACACGCATCCAGACTTTATGCGAGAGTAGTGAGAATGTAACAGCTTTAGATACTGCTTTGGATGCGACTAGCTTAGTGAACACTCATTGTTTGGTTCCGGCTGAGCCCGCGCAGCAGGGCTGGGTGACGATGAGAAAGCATAGTCGCGGATCTAAAAAACACTCTTCCGTTCTGATTAGAACATCAAACAGGTTCTCCCCACTCAGTGACGCACCCACTGAGGATCCTGTTGAAAGTGCCCTAGTTATTGGCGATTCTATTACACAGAACGTGAAAATAGAGACACCAGCCACCATAGTCACATGTTTACCAGGAGCCAGAGCGCCTGACATCAAAGCAAATTTAAAAGTGATGGCTAAAGCTAATCGTAAATTCTCTAAGATTATTATTCCCGTCGGCACTAAGGATGTTCGACTTCGCCAGTCGGAGATCACCAAAATTAACATTAAAGATGTGTGTAAACTTGCAAGTACGATGTCAAAGGCAGTCTGTTTCTCTGGTCCCCTCCCTGCTAAAAGGAGTGATGAAATAGTTATCAGATTATCATCACTCAATGGCTGGTTGTCTAAGTGGTGTCCGCAAAATAACATAGGGTTCATAGACAATTGGAAAAGTTTTTGTTGCAGACCTGACTGATTTGAATGGACATGTTGGGGAAGGGAATAGTGGGGATGAGGAAGTGATTGGCAGGTTTGGTCTTCAGGAAAGGAACCCAGAAGGACAGAGGTTGGTAGACTTTGCTAAAAGTATGGAGATGGTTGTGGTGAACATGTACTTTCAGAAGAGGTAGTACCACAGGGTGACATATAAGAGTGGTGGCAGGAGCACACAAGTGGACTATATCTTATGTAGACGCTGTAATCTGATGGAAATTAGCAATTGTAAAATAGTGGTAGGTGAGAGTGTAGCTAAACGGCAGAGGATGGTGGTGTGTAAGATGACTCTGATGGTGAGGAAGATGAAGAGAGTAAAGGCAGAGCAGAAGATAAAGTGGTGGAAGTTAGAAAAGGAAGAGTGCTGTGTGGTTTTCAGGGAGGAGTTGAGACAAGCTTTAGGTGGTCAGGATGGGCTAGACAATGACTGGACTACTACAGCCAAAGTGATCAGGGAGACGGGTAGAAAGGTGCTAGACGTGTCATCTGGAAGGAGGAAAGAAGACAAGGAGACTTGGTGAGAGGTTAGCTAGGAAGAAGTGGGACAGTTTGAGGACGGAGGAAAGTAGACAGGAATATAGGGTGATGCAGTGTGAGGTTAAGATAGCGGTGGCAAAGGCCAAACAGAAAGCGTATGAGGACATGTATGCAAGGTTAGATAGTAAAGAAGGTGAGAGGGATGTGTAGCAGGTTAGAGTGATTAAAGATTGAGATGGAAATGTGTTGACCAGGAAGTAGAAAGTATTAGCAAGGGTGAAGTTAGGAGAGATTTGAAGAGGATGAAGAGAGGAAAGGCAGTTGGTCCTGATGACATACCAGTGGAGGTATGGAAGTGTCTAGGAGAGATGGCAGTCGAGTTTTTAACTAGGCTGTTCAACAAGGTTTTAGAGAGTGAGAGGATGCCTGAGGAATGGAGGAGAAGTGTTTTGGTGAACAAGGGAGATGTTATTGAGGTATGGAGGTATTAAGATGATATGAGGTATTAAGCTGATGAGCCATACAATGAAGTTAAAGGGCGCCATACAATGAAGTTAAGCAAGGCTAAGGGGAAAAGTTGACATTTGTGACCAGCAGTATGGTTTCATGCCAAGAAAGAGCACTACAGATGCATTATTTGCTTTGAGAATGTTGATGGAGAAGTACAGAGAAGGTCAGAAAGAGCTCCATTGTGTCTTTGTAGATTTAGAGAAAGCATATGACAGAGTGCCAAGAGAGGAGCTGTGGTATTGTATGAGGAGATCTGGAGTGGCAGAGAAGTATGTTAGAGTGGTGCAGGATATGTATGAGAGCAGTAGGACAGTGGTGAGGTGTGCCATAGAGGAGACAGAGGTAGGACGGGGGTAAGGTGTGCCGTAGGGGAGACAGAGGTAGGACGGGGGTAAGGTGTGCCGTAGGGGAGACAGAGGTAGGACAGGGGTAAGGTGTGCCGTAGGTGACAGAAGTATGTTAGAGTGGTGCAGGATATGTATGAGAGCAGTAGGACAGTGGTGAGATGTGCCGTAGGGGAGACAGAGGTAGGACGGGGGTAAGGTGTGCCGTAGGGGAGACAGAGGTAGGACGGGGGTAAGGTGTGCCGTAGGGGAGACAGAGGTAGGACGGGGGTAAGGTGTGCCTTAGGGGAGACAGAGGTAGGACGGGGGTAAGGTATGCCGTAGGTGAGACAGAGGACTTCACGGTGAAGGTGGGACTGCATCACCTCATCTTGTTTGCGGTGGTGATGGACAGGCTGACAGATGAGGTCAGACAGGAATCTCCATGGACTATGATGTTTGCGGATGACATTGTGATCTGTAGTGAGAACAGAGAGCAGGTGGAGGAAAGTCTAGAGAGGTGGAGGTTTGCTTTGGAGAGAAGAGGAATGAAGGTTAGTCGCAGCAAGACAGAATACATGTGTGTGAATGAGAGGGAACCAAGTGGAACAGTGATGTTACAGGGGGAAGAGGTAAAGGTGCAGGATTTTAAGTACTTAGGGTCAGGTACTGTCAGGTCTGTTGTGTGATAAAAGAGTACCAGCAAGAATAAAAGGAAAGGTGTACAGGACAGTAGTGAGACCAGCGATTTTGTATGGTTTGGAGACAGTTGCACTGAGGAAAAGACAGGAGGAAGAGCTAGAGGTAGCAGAGCTGAAGATGCTGAGGTTCTCTTTGGGAGTGACGAGGGCGGATAGGATCAGGAATGAGTACATCAGAGGGACAGCACATGGGAGATGTTTTGGAGACAGAGTTAGAGAGGCCAGGTAGAGATGGTTTGGACATGTTCAGAGGGAGAGTGAATATATTGGTAAAAGGAAGCTGCGGTTAGATTTGCCAAGCAGAAGATCGAGAGGAAGACCAAAGAGGAGGTTTATGGATACAGTGAAGGAGGACATGAAAGTAGTCGGACTGAGAGAAGAGGATAGGACTAGATGGAGGCAGATGAGTCGCTGTGGCGACCCCTGATGTGAACAGCCGAAAGAAGAAGATAGTTTTTAAGTAAAAAAAATGTATGCAAAGAAATTGATTTTTTTTATTAAGTGCTTTAAAGTGCACAACACTTTTAAAGTGTAAGGAAGCTTTTTTTCGCTCATGTTTAACCTATAGGCCTGTAGAAAGCGCGGTGTCATTAGTTGGGTTAAAAAATAACGAAATTATAGTTTTTAATATATAATTATATATTAAAATAATAAGTGCACAACTCTTCTTAAGTATAAGGAAGCTTTTTCCCTCACGTGCAACCTAAGCCTATAGAAAATAATAATAAACAGAGCGAAATTCTGACCCAAAATGCTTTGTCTGTCTTCTGGCTGTTGTTGTAAATGGTGATATTTTCGCAAATGTTTCTTAAAAAATCAATGATATCTGTCCGCTGGAACACAATTGCATTTAATCTAAAACGGTTTATTTAAAATAATTATTTTTCAACAGATAGAATTAGAAATACAGGCCTGCCCCTAACAAAAGCCTGCTTCAAATAAAAGCCTGTTCTGCAGTTCAGGTAAATAAAGGCTCCTGTCTTTATTTGAGGAATTACGGTTCTTGTATATTTCTGACCTTGTGGTAGAGAACACTGAATCCACTTTGGGATAACTCTTTCAGTCTGTCTTTGCCGTGTGTGTCCTTTGACCCTGAAACCACAGAAGGAAGGATAAGTGGATTGATCATTTTATTTAAAACGTTATACCGTGTCCATTTTCTTTATGCTTGCATTTCACCTTCAATGTTGTAGATCTTTTTCTGCAGGTTGTCAAGAAGTCCTTCGAGTCCACCATAGTCTTGAATGTAGAAGGTGTTGTTCTCCTTGGGTTCTGAAGCCATCCGAGTGAGTGTGCTTAATTTAACTTCCTTTCCCACCTGACAAACAAAAACATAATTAAATATGACTTTGCAAAAACACTTTTAATAACCAATGCTATTTTAAACTGCTCAATATGTAATCATTTGCTGGACTTGGATGTTTGTTTTTTGAAAAATGTTAATGAACTGAAAACAGACTACTAATCTGTGATGAATTAGTACTTGAAGTACTTGTCATTTAAGCCCAAGGTGTGTAATTATTGCCTTACTAGCAACAACAAATTGCACAAATAATGACTTTCCTAGTATGCCATTGGTCAGTCAATCATATATTCCTGCCACAAACCCATGTGATTGGTTGAGCCTGTTGACATGTCAGGCTGCTCAAACAAACCCATGATGTGAAATCATCACAGAGTTTCAGGTATTAGACTACCATTGACTTACAGTGAGCCTGAACATGACACACCACAAACTATCTGAACATACAGTGTAAATGACAAGCTTGAGCTGTAAGGAAACTCACCCCAATGATGTAGCGCAGGATGTTTTGCTCATCACAGCTTTTGAGGATATATTGTTTATCAAGCTCACTGGGTTCTCCATCTGTGATAATCACCAGGGCTTTCTGAGCGCTGAGATCGGCTCCAGACGATGCGTCATTCAGGAGTTTATTTCTGGATGTAATAAATCATAAATTATTACATATGACCAGCTTTCAGTCTCCACATCAGTGTTCTTCTGTAGTTTCTACACCAATGTGTTTTAATGTATAATTTAAAGAACAACAAAATTCCAACTTCAGAAACATTGGGTCTCATTTATGAATAATTCTTAAAGAAAACTCAAAGTGATTTGCACGTTAAAAGGACCTTCCAAGCAACTCTCCTCCAGATTTACAAACACCTCATAAACATCAGATTTGATAGTTAATCTTGTGTATGTCAATGAATTCCATGAGGCTGAATGTGTTTAACAGACCAGAAACAAAAAGCAAAACTACAGAAATAACCATATTTGATTTTCATTTGTTCATTTCAAAACTTTTCTCTGTCAGTGTAAATTCAGTGGGCACTGATAAACACATTAAGGTTTTACTCACAAGGTATGTCTGATTGCTTTGAATGTGTTTGTGAGAGATTTCATTTGTGGCTCTTCCATGAGTTTGCGTTCAGCAGAGCCGTCCTTATAGTTGTTGAAGTCAAACACAGTTCTGGGGTCTGTTGAAAACTGGACAGCTGCAAACTGACATAGAAAAAGGCAAACAACACTCAAACACAAACATATAACTACACCATGCATAAACAATGCATTTATCACTTGTTTCTGCTTCTTCTTCGCCTATGTTTTGATCAGTAGATTCCGTATTCTTTCAGAAGTTTGTGATAGCCCCCCCCCCCCCCCCCCCACCGTATAACAGTGAAAACACAGATGTGTAATAGAGCCCCCTACCGTATAACAGTGTAAACACAGATGTGTAATAGCGCCCCCTACCGTATAACAGTGTAAACACAGATGTGTAATAGCGCCCCCTACCGTATAACAGTGAAAACACAGATGTGTAATAGAGCCCCCTACCGTATAACAGTGAAAACACAGATGTGTAATAGCGCCCCCTACCGTATAACAGTGAAAACACAGATGTGTAATAGAGCCCCCTACCGTATAACAGCGAAAACACAGATGTGTAATAGAGCCCCCTACCGTATAACAGTGAAAACACAGATGTGTAATAGCGCCCCCTACCGTATAACAGTGTAAACACAGATGTGTAATAGAGCCCCCTACCGTATAACAGTGTAAACACAGATGTGTAATAGCGCCCCCTACCGTATAACAGTGTAAACACAGATGTGTAATAGCGCCCCCTACCGTATAACAGTGAAAACACAGATGTGTAATAGAGCCCCCTACCGTATAACAGCGAAAACACAGATGTGTAATAGAGCCCCCTACCG
The DNA here is from genome assembly GCF_024679245.1 of Pseudorasbora parva. NCBI lineage: Eukaryota > Metazoa > Chordata > Actinopteri > Cypriniformes > Gobionidae > Pseudorasbora > Pseudorasbora parva. Next base: position 281,976 of record NC_090175.1, on the reverse strand, counting down.
TATAACAGTGAAAACACAGATGTGTAATAGCGCCCCCTACCGTATAACAGTGAAAACACAGATGTGTAATAGAGCCCCCTACCGTATAACAGTGTAAACACAGATGTGTAATAGCGCCCCCTACCGTATAACAGTGTAAACACAGATGTGTAATAGCGCCCCCTACCGTATAACAGTGAAAACACAGATGTGTAATAGAGCCCCCTACCGTATAACAGTGAAAACACAGATGTGTAATAGCGCCCCCTACCGTATAACAGTGAAAACACAGATGTGTAATAGAGCCCCCTACCGTATAACAGTGAAAACACAGATGTGTAATAGCGCCCCCTACCGTATAACAGTGTAAATACAGATGTGTAATAGCGCCCCCTACCGCATAACAGTGAATACACAGATGTGTAATAGCGCCCCCTACCGTATAACAGTGTAAACACAGATGTGTAATAGTGCCCCCTACCGTATAACAGTGTAAACACAGATGTGTAATAGAGCCCCCTACCGTATAACAGTGTAAACACAGATGTGTAATAGCGCCCCCTACCGTATAACAGTGTAAACACAGATGTGTAATAGCGCCCCCTACCGTATAACAGTGAAAACACAGATGTGTAATAGAGCCCCCTACCGTATAACAGTGAAAACACAGATGTGTAATAGAGCCCCCTACCGTATAACAGTGAAAACACAGATGTGTAATAGAGCCCCCTACCGTATAACAGTGAAAACACAGATGTGTAATAGCGCCCCCTACCGTATAACAGTGTAAACACTGATGTGTAATAGAGCCCCCTACCGTATAACAGTGAAAACACAGATGTGTAATAGAGCCCCCTACCGTATAACAGTGTAAACACAGATGTGTAATAGAGCCCACTACCGTATAACAGTGAAAACACAGATGTGTAATAGAGCCCCCTACCGTATAACAGTGAAAACACAGATGTGTTATAGCGCCCCCTACCGTATAACAGTGAAAACACAGATGTGTAATAGCGCCCCCTACCGTATAACAGTGAAAACACAGATGTGTAATAGAGCCCCCTACCGTATAACAGTGAAAACACAGATGTGTAATAGCGCCCCCTACCGTATAACAGTGTAAACACTGATGTGTAATAGAGCCCCCTACCGTATAACAGTGAAAACACAGATGTGTAATAGAGCCCCCTACCGTATAACAGTGAAAACACAGATGTGTAATAGAGCCCACTACCGTATAACAGTGAAAACACAGATGTGTAATAGAGCCCACTACCGTATAACAGTGAAAACACAGATGTGTAATAGAGCCCCCTACCGTATAACAGTGAAAACACAGATGTGAAATAGAGCCCCCTACCGCATAACAGTGAAAACACAGATGTGTAATAGCGCCCCCTACCGTATAACAGTGTAAACACAGATGTGTAAAAGAGCCCCCTACCGTATAACAGTGAAAACACAGATGTGTAATAGAGCCCCCTACCGTATAACAGCGAAAACACAGATGTGTAATAGAGCCCCCTACCGTATAACAGTGTAAACACAGATGTGTAATAGCGCCCCCTACCGTATAACAGAGAATACACAGATGTGTAATAGAGCCCCCTACCGTATAACAGTGTAAACACAGATGTGTAATAGAGCCCCCTACCGTATAACAGTGAAAACACAGATGTGTAATAGCGCCCCCTACCGTATAACAGTGAAAACACAGATGTGTAATAGAGCCCCCTACCGTATAACAGTGAAAACACAGATGTGTAATAGAGCCCCCTACCGTATAACAGTGAAAACACAGATGTGTAATAGAGCCCCCTACCGTATAACAGTGAAAACACAGATGTGAAATAGAGCCCCCTACCGCATAACAGTGAAAACACAGATGTGTAATAGCGCCCCCTACCGTATAACAGTGTAAACACAGATGTGTAAAAGAGCCCCCTACCGTATAACAGTGAAAACACAGATGTGTAATAGAGCCCCCTACCGTATAACAGTGAAAACACAGATGTGTAATAGAGCCCCCTACCGTATAACAGTGTAAACACAGATGTGTAATAGCGCCCCCTACCGTATAACAGTGAATACACAGATGTGTAATAGAGCCCCCTACCGTATAACAGTGTAAACACAGATGTGTAATAGCTCCCCCTACCGTATAACAGTGAAAACACAGATGTGTAATAGAGCCCCCTACCGTATAACAGTGAAAACACAGATGTGAAATAGAGCCCCCTACCGCATAACAGTGAAAACACAGATGTGTAATAGCGCCCCCTACCGTATAACAGTGTAAACACAGATGTGTAAAAGAGCCCCCTACCGTATAACAGTGAAAACACAGATGTGTAATAGAGCCCCCTACCATATAACAGTGAAAACACAGATGTGTAATAGAGCCCCCTACCGTATAACAGTGTAAACACAGATGTGTAAAAGAGCCCCCTACCGTATAACAGTGTAAACACAGATGTGTAATAGCGCCCCCTACCGTATAACAGTGAAAACACAGATGTGTAATAGCGCCCCCTACCGTATAACAGTGAAAACACAGATGTGTAATAGCGCCCCCTACCGTATAACAGTGTAAACACAGATGTGTAATAGAGCCCCCTACCGTATAACAGTGTAAACACAGATGTGTAATAGCGCCCCCTACCGCATAACAGTGAAAACACAGATGTGTAATAGCTCCCCCTACCGTATAACAGTGTAAACACAGATGTGTAATAGTGCCCCCTACCGTATAACAGTGTAAACACAGATGTGTAATAGCGCCCCCTACCGCATAACAGTGTAAACACAGATGTGTAATAGCGCCCCCTACCGTATAACAGTGAAAACACAGATGTGTAATAGCGCCCCCTACCGCATAACAGTGTAAACACAGATGTGTAATAGCTCCCCCTACCGCATAACAGTGTAAACACAGATGTGTAATAGTGCCCCCTACCGCATAACAGTGAAAACACAGATGTGTAATAGCGCCCCCTACCGTATAACAGTGAAAACACAGATGTGTAATAGCGCCCCCTACCGCATAACAGTGTAAACACAGATGTGTAATAGCTCCCCCTACCGCATAACAGTGTAAACACAGATGTGTAATAGCGCCCCCTACCGCATAACAGTGAAAACACAGATGTGTAATAGCTCCCCCTACCGTATAACAGTGTAAACACAGATGTGTAATAGCGCCCCCTACCGTATAACAGTGTAAACACAGATGTGTAATAGTGCCCCCTACCGTATAACAGTGTAAACACAGATGTGTAATATCGCCCCCTACCGTATAACAGTGAAAACACAGATGTGTAATAGCGCCCCCTACCGCATAACAGTGTAAACACAGATGTGTAATAGCGCCCCCTACCGCATAACAGTGTAAACACAGATGTGTAATAGCGCCCCCTACCGCATAACAGTGTAAACACAGATGTGTAATAGCGCCCCCTACCGTATAACAGTGAAAACACAGATGTGTAATAGTGCCCCCTACCGTATAACAGTGTAAACACAGATGTGTAATAGCGCCCCCTACCGCATAACAGTGAAAACACAGATGTGTAATAGAGCCCCCTACCGTATAACAGTGAAAACACAGATGTGTAATAGAGCCCCCTACCGTATAACAGTGAAAACACAGATGTGTAATAGAGCCCCCTACCGTATAACAGTGAAAACACAGATGTGTAATAGCGCCCCCTACCGCATAACAGTGAAAACACAGAAGTGTAATAGCTCCCCCTACCTTATAACAGTGTAAACACAGATGTGTAATAGCGCCCCCTACCGTATAACAGTGTAAACACAGATGTGTAATAGCGCCCCCTACCGTATAACAGTGAAAACACAGATGTGTAATAGAGCCCCCTACCGTATAACAGTGTAAACACAGATGTGTAATAGAGCCCCCTACCATATAACAGTGTAAACACAGATGTGTAATAGCGCCCCCTACCGCATAACAGTGAAAACACAGATGTGTAATAGCGCCCCCTACCGTATAACAGTGTAAACACAGATGTGTAATAGCGCCCCCTACCGTATAACAGTGTAAACACAGATGTGTAATAGAGCCCCCTACCGTATAACAGTGAAAACACAGATGTGTAATAGAGCCCCCTACCGTATAACAGTGTAAACACAGATGTGTAATAGAGCCCCCTACCATATAACAGTGTAAACACAGATGTGTAATAGCGCCCCCTACCGTATAACAGTGTAAACACAGATGTGTAATAGCGCCCCCTACCGTATAACAGTGTAAACACAGATGTGTAATAGCGCCCCCTACCGTATAACAGTGTAAACACAGATGTGTAATAGAGCCCCCTACCGTATAACAGTGTAAACACAGATGTGTAATAGCGCCCCCTACCGTATAACAGTGTAAACACAGATGTGTAATAGCGCCCCCTACCGTATAACAGTGTAAACACAGATGTGTAATAGCGCCCCCTACCGTATAACAGTGAAAACACAGATGTGAAATAGAGCCCCCTACCGCATAACAGTGAAAACACAGATGTGTAATAGCGCCCCCTACCGCATAACAGTGAAAACACAGATGTGTAATAGAGCCCCCTACCGTATAAGAGTGAAAACACAAATGTGTAATAGCGCCCCCTACCGTATAACAGTGTAAACACAGATGTGTAATAGCGCCCCCTACCGTATAACAGTGAAAACACAGATGTGTAATAGCGCCCCCTACCGTATAACAGTGTAAACACAGATGTGTAATAGCACCCCCTACCGTATAACAGTGAAAACACAGATGTGTAATAGAGCCCCCTACCGTATAACAGTGAAAACACAGATGTGTAATAGCGCCCCCTACCGTATAACAGTGAAAACACAGATGTGTAATAGCGCCCCCTACCGTATAACAGTGAAAACACAGATGTGTAATAGCGCCCCCTACCGTATAACAGTGTAAACACAGATGTGTAATAGCACCCCCTACCGTATAACAGTGAAAACACAGATGTGTAATAGAGCCCCCTACCGTATAACAGTGAAAACACAGATGTGTAATAGCGCCCCCTACCGTATAACAGTGAAAACACAGATGTGTAATAGCGCCCCCTACCGTATAACAGTGAAAACACAGATGTGTAATAGCGCCCCCTACCGTATAACAGTGAAAACACAGATGTGTAATAGAGCCCCCTACCGTATAACAGTGTAAACACAGATGTGTAATAGAGCCCCCTACCGTATAACAGTGAAAACACAGATTTGTAATAGCGCCCCCTACCGTATAACAGTGAAAACACAGATGTGTAATAGAGCCCCCTACCGTATAACAGTGAAAACACAGATGTGTAATAGCGCCCCCTACCGTATAACAGTGAAAACACAGATGTGTAATAGCGCCCCCTACCGTATAACAGTGTAAACACAGATGTGTAATAGAGCCCCCTACCGTATAACAGTGTAAACACAGATGTGTAATAGAGCCCCCTACCGCATAACAGTGAAAACACAGATGTGTAATAGAGCCCTCTACCATATAACAGTGAAAACACAGATGTGTAATAGCGCCCCCTACCGTATAACTGTGAAAACACAGATGTGTAATAGCTCCCCCTACCGTATAACAGTGTAAACACAGATGTGTTATAGCGCCCCCTACCGCATAACAGTGAAAACACAGATGTGTAATAGCGCCCCCTACCGTATAACAGTGAAAACACAGATGTGTAATAGCGCCCCCTACCGTATAACAGTGTAAACACAGATGAGTAATAGCGCCCCCTACCGTATAACAGTGAAAACACAGATGTGTAATAGCGCCCCCTACCCTATAACAGTGAAAACACAGATGTGTAATAGAGCCCCCTACCGTATAACAGTGAAAACACAGATGTGTAATAGAGCCCCCTACCGTATAACAGTGAAAACACAGATGTGTAATAGCGCCCCCTACCGTATAACAGTGAAAACACAGATGTGTAATAGCGCCCCCTACCGTATAACAGTGAAAACACAGATGTGTAATAGCGCCCCCTACCGTATAACAGTGAAAACACAGATGTGTAATAGAGCCCCCTACCGTATAACAGTGAAAACACAGATGTGTAATAGCGCCCCCTACCGTATAACAGTGAAAACACAGATGTGTAATAGCGCCCCCTACCGTATAACAGTGAAAACACAGATGTGTAATAGCGCCCCCTACCGTATAACAGTGAAAACACAGATGTGTAATAGCGCCCCCTACCGTATAACAGTGAAAACACAGATGTGTAATAGCGCCCCCTACCGTATAACAGTGAAAACACAGATGTGTAATAGAGCCCCCTACCGTATAACAGTGAAAACACAGATGTGTAATAGTGCCCCCTACCGTATAACAGTGAAAACACAGATGTGTAATAGCGCCCCCTACCGTATAACAGTGAAAACACAGATGTGTAATAGAGCCCCCTACCGTATAACAGTGAAAACACAGATGTGTAATAGCGCTCCCTACCGTATAACAGTGAAAACACAGATGTGTAATAGAGCCCCCTACCGTATAACAGTGAAAACACAGATGTGTAATAGCGCCCCCTACCGTATAACAGTGTAAACACAGATGTGTAATAGAGCCCCCTACCGTATAACAGTGAAAACACAGATGTGTAATAGAGCCCCCTACCGTATAACAGTGAAAACACAGATGTGTAATAGCGCCCCCTACTGTATAACAGTGAAAACACAGATATGTAATAGCGCCCCCTACCGTATAACAGTGTAAACACAGATGTGTAATAGAGCCCCCTACCGTATAACAGTGTAAACACAGATGTGTAATAGAGCCCCCTACCGCATAACAGTGAAAACACAGATGTGTAATAGAGCCCTCTACCATATAACAGTGAAAACACAGATGTGTAATAGCGCCCCCTACCGTATAACAGTGAAAACACAGATGTGTAATAGCTCCCCCTACCGTATAACAGTGTAAACACAGATGTGTTATAGCGCCCCCTACCGTATAGCAGTGAAAACACAGATGTGTAATAGAGCCCCCTACCGTATAACAGTGAAAACACAGATGTGTAATAGCGCCCCCTACCGTATAACAGTGAAAACACAGATGTGTAATAGCGCCCCCTACCGTATAACAGTGAAAACACAGATGTGTAATAGAGCCCCCTACCGTATAACAGTGAAAACACAGATGTGTAATAGAGCCCCCTACCCTATAACAGTGAAAACACAGATGTGTAATAGAGCCCCCTACCGTATAACAGTGAAAACACAGATGTGTAATAGCGCCCCCTACCGTGTAAGAGTGAAAACACAGATGTGTAATAGCGCCCCCTACCGTATAACAGTGAAAACACAGATGTGTAATAGAGCCCCCTACCGTATAACAGTGTAAACACAGATGTGTAATAGCGCCCCCTACCGTATAACAGTGAAAACACAAATGTGTAATAGAGCCCCCTACCGTATAACAGTGAAAACACAGATGTGTTATTGAGCCCCCCACCGTATAACAGTGAAAACACAGATGTGTAATAGAGCCCCCTACCGTATAACAGTGTAAACACAGATGTGTAATAGAGCCCCCTACCATATAACAGTGAAAACACAGATGAGTAATAGCGCCCCCTACCGTATAACAGTGAAAACACAGATGAGTAATAGAGCCCCCTACCGTATAACAGTGTAAACACAGATGTGTAATAGCGCCCCCTACCGTATAACAGTGAAAACACAGATGTGTAATAGTGCCCCCTACCGTATAACAGTGTAAACACAGATGTGTAATAGCGCCCCCTACCGTATAACAGTGAAAACACAGATGTGTAATAGTGCCCCCTACCATATAACAGTGAAAACACAGATGTGTAATAGCGCCCCCTACCCTATAACAGTGAAAACACAGATGTGTAATAGCACCCCCTACCGTATAACAGTGAAAACACAGATGTGTAATAGCGCCCCCTACCCTATAACAGTGAAAACACAGATGTGTAATAGCGCCCCCTACCATATAACAGTGAAAACACAGATGTGTAATAGTGCCCCCTACCCTATAACAGTGAAAACACAGATGTGTAATAGCGCCCCCTACCGTATAACAGTGTAAACACAGATGTGTAATAGAGCCCCCTACCGTATAACAGTGTAAACACAGATGTGTAATAGCGCCCCCTACCATATAACAGTGAAAACACAGATGTGTAATAGCGCCCCCTACCGTATAACAGTGTAAACACAGATGTGTAATAGCGCCCCCTACCGTATAACAGTGAAAACACAGATGTGTAATAGAGCCCCCTACCGTATAACAGTGTAAACACAGATGTGTAATAGAGCCCCCTACCGTATAACAGTGAAAACACAGATGTGTAATAGAGCCCCCTACCGTATAACAGTGAAAACACAGATGTGTAATAGCGCCCCCTACCGTATAACAGTGAAAACACAGATGTGTAATAGCGCCCCCTACCGTATAACAGTGAAAACACAGATGTGTAATAGCGCCCCCTACCGTATAACAGTGAAAACACAGATGTGTAATAGAGCCCCCTACCGTATAACAGTGAAAACACAGATGTGTAATAGCGCCCCCTACCGTATAACAGTGAAAACACAGATGTGTAATAGCGCCCCCTACCGTATAACAGTGAAAACACAGATGTGTAATAGAGCCCCCTACCGTATAACAGTGAAAACACAGATGTGTAATAGCGCCCCCTATCCTATAACAGTGAAAACACAGATGTGTAATAGCTCCCCCTACCGTATAACAGTGTAAACACAGATGTGTAATAGCGCCCCCTACCGTATAACAGTGTAAACACAGATGTGTAATAGCGCCCCCTACCGTATAACAGTGTAAACACAGATGTGTAATAGCGCCCCCTACCGTATAACAGTGTAAACACAGATGTGTAATAGCGCCCCCTACTGTATAACAGTGTAAACACAGATGTGTAATAGCGCCCCCTACCGTATAACAGTGTAAACACAGATGTGTAATAGCGCCCCCTACCGTATAACAGTGTAAACACAGATGTGTAATAGCGCCCCCTACCGTATAACAGTGTAAACACAGATGTGTAATAGCGCCCCCTACCGTATAACAGTGTAAACACAGATGTGTAATAGCGCCCCCTACTGTATAACAGTGTAAACACAGATGTGTAATAGCGCTCCTACCGTATAACAGTGAAAACACAGATGTGTAATAGAGCCCCCTACCGTATAACAGTGAAAACGCAGATGTGTGATAGCGCCCCCTACCGTATAACAGTGTAAACACAGATGTGTAATAGCGCCCCCTACCGTATAACAGTGTAAACACAGATGTGTAATAGCGCCCCCTACTGTATAACAGTGTAAACACAGATGTGTAATAGCGCCCCCTACCGTATAACAGTGAAAACACAGATGTGTAATAGAGCCCCCTACCGTATAACAGTGAAAACGCAGATGTGTAATAGCGCCCCCTACCGTATAACAGTGTAAACACAGATGTGTAATAGCGCCCCCTACCGTATAACAGTGTAAACACAGATGTGTAATAGCGCCCCCTACTGTATAACAGTGTAAACACAGATGTGTAATAGCGCCCCCTACCGTATAACAGTGAAAACACAGATGTGTAATAGAGCCCCCTACCGTATAACAGTGAAAACGCAGATGTGTGATAGCGCCCCCTACCGTATAACAGTGAAAACACAGATGTGTGATAGCGATGCATATCTCCAGAAAGTAGAGACTCTAATATCTCAAATGGTGCTACATATGACATCATAGCTCCTCCGCAGACATTTAAAATTGAAAGCATACACATGACAATGTCATTCCCGACCCTTTACAGGGTCCATGGAGTTTAAGTGGTTAATAGTAATTGATTTACCTTAATGGAGGAATTTGATAGTTTTTTCATAACATCTTTGATGAATTTTTTGTTCATTTCAAATGATTGGTGGTTCATACTGCTGGATCCATCAAACAGAAACACCAGATTGACTTCTCTCTTCGTGCATTCTGCAGAAATATCACAATATATGGAAACAACGTTACGCCAACTTCTTTTAGCAATCAAACTAATTATTGACAAGATGGCCAATAAATTCATATATTTCCCAGGTATGTAACGTAATATCTTTAATCATGTCTTTAGTCTTTCACCGTGTTGTCAGTAAACATCACCCCAACTAGGGCTGCATGATTAATTTTTTGAACATATAACAATTTTTGCTTCTCTTGATTAATTAAAGATGAACAAGCTTTGGCTTGGCTTGCCAATATACAAATAAAATGAACAAGCTGCTTAGACACAATCGGCATTGTAAAAGTGCGATATAAAAAACAGTAGACTTGACTGGACTTGATAAACATCTCTATATTATATGACAAATTATAAAGCATTTACCAAAACCTTCCATTACCAGAAGCTGTATTAATAGTAAGTATTGTTCAGTTTACTCTTATCAATGCAATCTTTTTTTAAAATTCTTTTTTTTTATTAATTTCCCATTTTTGAATGAAGCTATCATAGTTTTTTTTATTAAGTCCATGTACCACCTACAGGCCTATTAAGCCAAGTGTACGCTGTTAATAAAGAAGACAGGGTATGTAAAATTGCCTTTATTACATGAACCCTTTTTCTTTTTCAAATGACAATTTTTGTTATTTCTAATCGTGATTATCATTTTTGAGCAAAATAATTATGATTATCAGGTAAACCATTATTATGCAGCCCTGAATCCAAATGATGTTACTTACAAACAAACCAACATATTGATTAAACTTGAAAGATTGAAATAGTTAAACTGCATTTAGTGCTTAAAGTGTCTGTATCAGCTGGGTTCTGGTACTCGTCAGACCTTGATAAGCAGAGGTAAAGTTTGCGACGGCCTGTAAACCGCTGTTGAACTGGTAGCAGGCACCGTTCAGATACGAGTTTCCGTCACACTCATGAGGAAGATACGGACTGCAGCTCTGAGAAAGACACACAATCACATCTGAAACATCAGGAGGAACAAATCACAAAAACATCTGGTCTAGACTAAACTATTTTAAAAATCCAATTTACTTAATGCCACATTTTAATATGAACATTAACAATTAAGCAATTAAAACATTCTGTCATCATTTACTCTGTCAGGGGTTGCTGTGTGATAATGAACGAGATGAGTGATGTAGAATTAATGAATTGAGACTTTTAAGGATAAACATACACCATGCAACTAACATAATGTTAACATGAGACCATAAACTGAAGAAACCGAGGGCTTATATACATAGAGGATGATAATGAAAGAAAAGCTATTACCAGAAACTAAACAAGAAAGAGGAACTGAATATGACTGTGACATGACTCCCCCAACCCAAGGAGAGGAACTGGATGGATTTGACAGTGGGAGAGGGAGGCTGGGCAGGACCATCCTTGATGAAGGACACTTGGTGCTGGATGACAAAGATGACTTTAGAGAACTGGCACCCCTACTGAGCCTGGTTTCTCCGAAGGTGTTCTCCATTCTGGCTCTGAAGGAGTTTTGGTTCCTTGCCACCATTGCCTTTGGGTTTTGGCTTGCTCATTTGGGGACGCCTAAATATATTTAACTATATTACTGATCTGCCCACATTGACACTATATGATAGTGAAACTGAATAACATCACTGGTTTCTCCAGAGCGGCTGTACAACCGAGTCAAATTCTGTTGCATTATCTACCTGTTCACACTGTGAAGCTGCTTTGAAAAAATCGTCATTGTAAAAGCGCTATATAAATAAAGCTGACTTAACTTGACTTTGAACTGGGCTTAACTATCAGTGACTTAGAAGATTTGGTGCTGGACTTACCCAGTGATAACTGAGATGACTTGGGGTCAGCAGTGACTATAGCAAACACCTCCTCATTCTGATTCATATCACATAATAATTCCTCTGGAACCCAGCTCATAGTACTAACCTAACAGAAGTGTAGGCGGAGCTCCAATTCATGCCGACGGACTCCACTAAAACACCCTCATCGACCACCGCTGCCGAATATCCAGAAGTTAAAGCCCGAGCAAGAACAATCTTTGCTGAGGTTTGTTGGTGGCCATGATGTTGTGGCTTTAGGTAATTGTTTCTTGTGGGGTCATTTACAGGGGCAAGTCAGTGATTTTATTGCCATCCATCTTCCACCACCCGTGTAAAAATCCCCGGCCGAATTACCTACTGCTTTTGACAAACACCAAGGTCGTGTGGTAATGTAACTGCTGCCTGAATCAACATCTCTGAGTTTAAAAATATATCTCTTCAAAATTCACTGTTTATCTCTTTGCATAACGTACGGTTGCGCTTCACTGTCATTTGGATGCTTTTCTAGTCTTGTATTTCTTTAAATGCTTTTAACAAAATGTATTGATGTATTTATAAATTAAACTGCAGCCTTTGCAATGTGAAAACTTGCACTGACTAAGTAATTGGCCTATAGCGATCTATATTTAACGTTGGTGTATTGTGCAAGGTGTGTGTGTGTGTGTGTGTGTGTGTGTGTGTGTGTGTGTGTGTGTGTGTGTGTGTGTTATTTACTGAAAAGTAAATTTAACTGCAGTAAATTTAAGTGACTGCACGACCTACTTCTTCACACTGCAACCCACAGTTTGAACCCCTGGCCTAGAAAACTACAGTCACCTTCTGTATGTTTCAGTAAAGGGGTGAAAAATTGAGAAATCAAATTTCCCTTGAGCATTTGATAATAAAAGGTCATGGTAATATAAGATTATCCTGTAAGTTTCAGAGCTGAAAACTTCCCTTTTAGTCAAAGAAAAGCTTTTATAGACACCAGGCCCAGAAAACGATCGTGTGCTTCATCCTTACGACATAGTGCAACAAAACAGCCTCTACAGAACGTGTAGCCCCTCCCACTGACTCGCTAATTAAGTAGCCCCTCCCACTGACTCGCTAATTGAGTAGCCCCGCCCACTGACTCGCTAATTGAGTACCCACGCCCACCGACTCATCTAATTCAGTAGCCCCGCCCACCGACTCATCTAATTCAGTAGCCCCGCCCACCGACTCATCTAATTCAGTAGCCCCACCCACCGACTCATCTAATTCAGTAGCCCCGCCCACCGACTCATCTAATTCAGTAGCCCCGCCCACCGACTCATCTAATTCAGTAGCCCCGTCCACCGACTCATCTAATTCAGTAGCCCCGCCCACCGACTCATCTAATTCAGTAGCCCCGCCCACCGACTCATCTAATTCAGTAGCCCCGCCCACCGACTCATCTAATTCAGTAGCCCTGCCCACCGACTCATCTAATTCAGTAGCCCCGTCCACCGACTCATCTAATTCAGTAGCCCCGCCCACCGACTCATCTAATTCAGTAGCCCCACCCACCGACTCATCTAATTCAGTAGCCCCGCCCACCGACTCATCTAATTCAGTAGCCCTGCCCACCGACTCATCTAATTCAGTAGCCCCGCCCACCGACTCATCTAATTCAGTAGCCCCGCCCACCGACTCATCTAATTCAGTAGCCCTGCCCACCGACTCATCTAATTCAGTAGCCCTGTCCACCGACTCATCTAATTCAGTAGCCCCGCCCACCGACTCATCTAATTCAGTAGCCCTGCCCACTGACTAGCAAGATATTGCTGTGCACAGTTGCTGCACATTTATTTTTAATTAAGTTCCAGCTCATGTGGGGAAGAGCAATTATGTGTTTCACCCTTTGGTCTGTGTGGGTCCTAACGCCCCAGTATAATGATGGTGTTAGTGAGGCCAGCAGGGGGCGCTCACCCTGTGGTCTGTGTGGGTCCTAACGCCCCAGTGTAGTGATGGTGTTAGTGAGGCCAGCAGGGGGCGCTCACCCTGTGGTCTGTGTGGGTCCTAATGCCCCAGTATAGTGATGGTGTTAGTGAGGCCAGCAGGGGGCGCTCACCCTGTGGTCTGTGTGGGTCCTAACACCCCAGTATAGTGATGGTGTTAGTGAGGCCAGCAGGGGGCGCTCACCCTGAGGTCTGTGTGGGTCCTAACGCCCCAGTATAATGATGGTGTTAGTGAGGCCAGCAGGGGGTGCTCACCCTGTGGTCTGTGTGGGTCCTAACGCCCCAGTATAGTGATGGTGTTAGTGAGGCCAGCAGGGGGCGCTCACCCTGTGGTCTGTGTGGGTCCTAACGCCCCAGTATAGTGATGGTGTTAGTGAGGCCAGCAGGGGGTGCTCTTCCTGTGGTCTGTGTGGGTCTTAACGCCCCAGTATAATGATGGTGTTAGTGAGGCCAGCAGGGGGCGCTCACCCTGGGGTCTGTGTGGGTCCTAACGCCCCAGTATAGTGATGGTGTTAGTGAGGCCAGCAGGGGGCGCTCACCCTGGGGTCTGTGTGGGTCCTAACGCCCCAGTATAATGATGGTGTTAGTGAGGCCAGCAGGGGGTGCTCACCCTGTGGTCTGTGTGGGTCCTAACGCCCCAGTATAGTGATGGTGTTAGTGAGGCCAGCAGGGGGTGCTCTTCCTGTGGTCTGTGTGGGTCCTAACGCCCCAGTATAGTGATGGTGTTAGTGAGGCCAGCAGGAGGCGCTCACCCTGTGGCCTGTGTGGGTCCTAACGCCCCAGTATAGTGATGGTGTTAGTGAGGCCAGCAGGGGGCGCTCACCCTGTGGTCTGTGTGGGTCCTAATGCCCCAGTATAGTGATGGTGTTAGTGAGGCCAGCAGGGGGCGCTCACCCTGCGGTCTGTGTGGGTCCTAACGCCCCAGTATAGTGATGGTGTTAGTGAGGCCAGCAGGGGGCGCTCACCCTGGGGTCTGTGTGGGTCCTAACGCCCCAGTATAGTGATGGTGTTAGTGAGGCCAGCAGGGGGCGCTCACCCTGTGGTCTGTGTGGGTCCTAACGCCCCAGTGTAGTGATGGTGTTAGTGAGGCCAGCAGGGGGCGCTCACCCTGTGGTCTGTGTGGGTCCTAATGCCCCAGTATAGTGATGGTGTTAGTGAGGCCAGCAGGGGGCGCTCACCCTGTGGTCTGTGTGGGTCCTAACGCCCCAGTATAGTGATGGTGTTAGTGAGGCCAGCAGGGGGTGCTCTTCCTGTGGTCTGTGTGGGTCTTAACGCCCCAGTATAATGATGGTGTTAGTGAGGCCAGCAGGGGGCGCTCACCCTGGGGTCTGTGTGGGTCCTAACGCCCCAGTATAGTGATGGTGTTAGTGAGGCCAGCAGGGGGCGCTCACCCTGGGGTCTGTGTGGGTCCTAACGCCCCAGTATAGTGATGGTGTTAGTGAGGCCAGCAGGGGGCGCTCACCCTGGGGTCTGTGTGGGTCCTAACGCCCCAGTATAATGATGGTGTTAGTGAGGCCAGCAGGGGGTGCTCACCCTGTGGTCTGTGTGGGTCCTAACGCCCCAGTATAGTGATGGTGTTAGTGAGGCCAGCAGGGGGCGCTCACCCTGTGGTCTGTGTGGGTCCTAACGCCCCAGTATAGTGATGGTGTTAGTGAGGCCAGCAGGGGGTGCTCTTCCTGTGGTCTGTGTGGGTCTTAACGCCCCAGTATAATGATGGTGTTAGTGAGGCCAGCAGGGGGCGCTCACCCTGGGGTCTGTGTGGGTCCTAACGCCCCAGTATAGTGATGGTGTTAGTGAGGCCAGCAGGGGGCGCTCACCCTGGGGTCTGTGTGGGTCCTAACGCCCCAGTATAATGATGGTGTTAGTGAGGCCAGCAGGGGGTGCTCACCCTGTGGTCTGTGTGGGTCCTAACGCCCCAGTATAGTGATGGTGTTAGTGAGGCCAGCAGGGGGTGCTCTTCCTGTGGTCTGTGTGGGTCCTAACGCCCCAGTATAGTGATGGTGTTAGTGAGGCCAGCAGGAGGCGCTCACCCTGTGGCCTGTGTGGGTCCTAACGCCCCAGTATAGTGATGGTGTTAGTGAGGCCAGCAGGGGGCGCTCACCATGTGGTCTGTGTGGGTCCTAATGCCCCAGTATAGTGATGGTGTTAGTGAGGCCAGCAGGGGGCGCTCACCCTGCGGTCTGTGTGGGTCCTAACGCCCCAGTATAGTGATGGTGTTAGTGAGGCCAGCAGGGGGCGCTCACCCTGGGGTCTGTGTGGGTCCTAACGCCCCAGTATAGTGATGGTGTTAGTGAGGCCAGCAGGGGGCGCTCACCCTGTGGTCTGTGTGGGTCCTAACGCCCCAGTATAATGATGGTGTTAGTGAGGCCAGCAGGGGGCGCTCACCCTGTGGTCTGTGTGGGTCCTAACACCCCAGTATAATGATGGTGTTAGTGAGGCCAGCATGGGGTGCTCACCCTGTGGTCTGTGTGGGTCCTAATGCCCCAGTATAGTGATGGTGTTAGTGAGGCCAGCAGGGGGCGCTCACCCTGTGGTCTGTGTGGGTCCTAACGCCCCAGTATAGTGATGGTGTTAGTGAGGCCAGCAGGGGGCGCTCACCCTGGGGTCTGTGTGGGTCCTAACGCCCCAGTATAGTGATGGTGTTAGTGAGGCCAGCAAGGGGCGCTCACCCTGTGGTCTGTGTGGGTCCTAACGCCCCAGTATAGTGATGGTGTTAGTGAGGCTAGCAGGGGGCGCTCACCCTGTGGTCTGTGTGGGTCCTAACGCCCCAGTATAGTGATGGTGTTAGTGAGGCTAGCAGGGGGCGCTCACCCTGTGGTCTGTGTGGGTCCTAACGCCCCAGTATAGTGATGGTGTTAGTGAGGCCAGCAGGGGGCGCTCACCCTGTGGCCTGTGTGGGTCCTAACGCCCCAGTATAGTGATGGTGTTAGTGAGGCCAGCAGGGGGCGCTCACCCTGTGGTCTGTGTGGGTCCTAACGCCCCAGTATAGTGATGGTGTTAATGAGGCCAGCAGGGGGCGCTCACCCTGTAGTCTGTGTGGGTCCTAATGCCCCAGTATAGTGATGGTGTTAATGAGGCCAGCAGGGGGCGCTCACCCTGTAGTCTGTGTGGGTCCTAACGCCCCAGTATAGTGATGGTGTTAATGAGGCCAGCAGGGGGCGCTCACCCTGGGGTCTGTGTGGGTCCTAACGCCCCAGTATAGTGATGGTGTTAGTGAGGTCAGCAGGGGGCGCTCACCCTGTGGTCTGTGTGGGTCCTAATGCCCCAGTATAGTGATGGTGTTAATGAGGCCAGCAGGGGGCGCTCACCCTGTGGTCTGTGTGGGTCCTAATGCCCCAGTATAGTGATGTTGTTAATGAGGCCAGCAGGGGGCGCTCACCCTGTGGTCTGTGTGGGTCCTAATGCCCCAGTATAGTGATGGTGTTAATGAGTCCAGCTGGGGGCGCTCACCCTTTAATCTCCCATGGCACTTCTCGTAAAAGAGTAGGGGTGTAGCCCCGGTGCCCTGGCCAAATTCCCTCATTTGGCCCTTACCCATCATCGCCTCCTAATAATCCCTTCCACTGAATAGGCAATATCAACCTCTCTGTGTGTGGTGTGTGTGTGGTGTGTGTGGTGAGCGCACTGGTGCTGTTGTACTGTGGCTGCCGTTGCATCATCAAAGTGGAGCTGCTCACTGCTGGTGGTTGAGGAGAGACCACTGACATGAGTGTGAAGCGCTTTGGGTGAACAGTACATATGAAAGCGCTGTATAAATGCCTCATTCATTCATGTAATGCAGAAATAATATTCCAATCAAGCGCGGGTGGATGAGAAATAAATCCTTGTGTTTGCTTGATAAAGACATTTACGAGCTCTGTGGTCGAGAGAATCTTTGCAGTTGCCGCTTTTAAAATAATCTCTCCCTCATTTTTATTTACCTTTATTTTACCAGAAGACTGAGATTAAAATCTCTTTTACAGGAGAGACCTGGCCAAGGTAGCAGCCATACAGTCTGACGACATTTTACAATACAAAAATAAAAAGAAATAGTAATTCATAGGATCCCTAGCCTGACAAGCCGGAGTTTGGTCTGGAAACTCTCCACTGACGGCTCAATCTGAGGGGCGGATAAACGGCTGTCTGTCAAACTCCCTCTGCACGCGATAGGATAGCGCTACAACCAACCAGAGCAACGAAGGTGAAGCAGAGCTGACAGATTAAACATTCGCCGTATCCGCTCGGCTAAACTCGAACACATCTTCCCTTCTTCAGAATGACTTCAGTGCCGTTCTTTGTTCTTTTCTCAGAGAAAAGCTGAACTCAAGTCTTCCAGAGTCGCGGTCAAAGCTGATTCGACAGACCGCCGTTCGCCAGTTTCTGTGTTTACTAGAAGCACGCAAACGCAACTCGGCCGTCGTCATTATGGCCCCGCCCGCCGACTCTATACACGACGTGATTGGCCCGTCCAGATTGTGAGGAACACAGCTCAGATGGTTATTGAGAGTTGCTAGACGACACTTTCGGGCAGATTAAATTGGCTGCCGCTAGGGTGCGTCTAGATTTCTAGGCTATAGGATCCTCTCAACAAAAACAATCCCAAGGCTTCATTATCACTTTCTTTAAGATGCCTTTACATTCACAGATAGACACCAATGTCTCTAGTTTTAGAAGAGTACAAAGATATGCTGGAAGTTTACCTAGCATTGCCTTATAAATAAAAATGTAACAGTGATCCCAATACTATGAATATATTCCTAGACAAATGTAATTTATGAAGAATCTCATATGAAGACTCGGAAAACCTTCATACAGATATTCACTCCACAGAAATACAAAAGGCCTCCCTAGAAACCCTGATGGCAAACCATCAGTACTTTATAAATGTAGCCTCATATCCTCCAGTCTCTCTATTAAACATATATATGCAAAAATCCTGTCCAATAGATTAACTCCTCTAATGAAAACAATAGTTCATAATGATCAAACCGGCTTCATATCAGATCCTCAACCTCTAATTTATGACGATTGTTCGATATTCTAAATACTGACAGGAAAACTCAATGATCTAGCCCCTCGACCCTCGACGCTGAGCAGGCGTTTGATCAGATGGAATGGGGATATCGGTTTAAAGCACTTAAACAACTCAATCTAGGTGAGAGGTTCATTCAATGGATAAGACTTTTATATGCAAATCCTAAAGCACAAATTGGAACTTTTCTTCCCATTTCATCTGTTCAGAGGAACACGGCAAGGATGTCCCCTGTCAGCACTAATTTTTGCTCTTGCTATTGAACCACTTGCACAACGTGTCCGTTTAGACCAAATGTATGGCTATCAGACTAAGACCACAACAAATGCAATGTCACTATACGCAGATGATATTTGGACTGCAAAAATGGACTGCTTTTATCCAAAGCGCTTTACATTTTGCCTCACATTCACCCATTCACACACCGACGGCGATGTCAGCCATGTAAGGCTCATCCAGCTCATCGGGAGCAGCTGGGGTGAGGTGTCTTGCTCAAGGACACCTCGACACTTGGTCAGGTGGAACCGGGGATTGAACCACCAACCTTCTGATTTGTAGACAACCTACATGAACCACTGAACCACTGCCGCCTCAGTGGTTCATATTTTGCTATGTGACCAAACCTCTCCTTTCTATACGATCCATTCTTGAAAAAATGAGAATGTTTGGGAAATGTTCAGGTTATCAGATAAACAGGACCAAGAGTTTACTATTGCCAGTCCATGACATCCTCCAAACAACACTGGTAAGATTTCCTCTTAATGTTACCACTGATCAATTCAAACACCTAGGCACAGAGGTTACAAAGCAACTTTCCTCTCTCATACCATCCAACTCTCCACCTTTACTGGAACAGCTTGAAAACAAAATTCAGTTTTGGGAAAACCTTGCCAATATCACTACTTGGGAGGATAAACGCCATCAAAATGATCTTTCTACCGCAAATATTATATTTGTTCAAAATATTCCTGTTTTCTTGACAAAATCCTTTTTCATGAAAATTGATGCATTCAACCCTTTCTGTGCGATTATAAAACTCCAAGAATAAACAAAAAACACTTAACCAAATCTAAAACGATTTTCATCCCTTCCCAGTTGTATGATGTATTATTGGGCATGCGCTTTTAAAAGTATAAACTCCTTCAACATTCCTCCTAACACACCTCCCACTTGGTTAGCTATTGGAATGGAAGACTATACCTGCTGCCTTAGTACTTTCACCAACCCCACTTGACAAATCAAAGGACGTTCAAAACCCAATTATACATCATTTATTTCATATATGGAAGCAAATCAAATCGCATTTTACCCACAAAACACTACCCCTTGCTTTGGCAATTGCAACAAATCCATCCTTCGCCTCTTCTAATTTAGACATGACATTTTCTGACTGGAGGAAATTGGGATTATGCTGTATCCGTGACCTGTGTACTGAGGGTAAATGTGCTTCCTTTGCACAGCTACACACAAAGTTTAAATTACATAGCAATAATTACTTTAGATACCTACAGGTTAGAGACTACATCCCAAACTTCATGCCAGATTTTGAGACAACCACAACCTATGCTGGAGGAGTGTTTCACTATACCCCATATAAAGATACATTTATTTCCAATATATATTAGCCTGGATGCCAGCCGAACTTAGCCTTAACTGACAGCGGAGCTGAAGCTCATTAAATATGCAAATCTTATCCAATCCTAGCCATGGGCGTTTACTTCAGAGTCTCCAGGGACACGCCCATCAGAACCCAGCGTTCAGGAGAGAGCCTCAAAACCAGTGCAGAAAATAGCCCATTACTGATCAGTTATGATGTTTCTGAATGTAAAAACTACACGGCCGTCATTAGCTGACCTCAGACAACAGTATACAAAAGAAAACAATCCAGTTCATGACACCTTTAAATGAAGAGAGTCATGTGAATCTGGAAGGACGTGAGTGTGAGTAAGTGATGACAGAATGAATATCAGGAACATTTTAAGAAGTTTTAGAGAGTTGCCAATATTCCTCCCACATCAGAATGACAATCAATAAAAGTGTTCAGCATTCGTGCAGTGTTTCCCGCTCTTCAGTGGACACAGAACAGCCTGTGATCGAACGCTGAAGGGGCTGATGAAGGAAGCTCTGAACTTACGGTCAAGCGTCCACCATCAGCAGAAGACACAGCAGAAGACAAGCCGAAGAACCGCTCTCTGAGCCTCAGAACGCTCTCTGAGCCTGCCAATCATGAGAGAGAGAGAGAGAGAGAGAGAGAGAGAGAGAGAGAGAGAGAGAGACCACAGTATGACAAACACAAACACAACACCGTCAGATGATGACCAATGATAGCCAGCAGAGAGAGAGAGAGAGAGAGTGTGTGTGTGTGTGTGTGTGTGTGTGTGTGTGTGTGTGTGTGTGTGTGTGTGTGTGTGTGTGTGTGTGTGTGTGTGTGTGTGTGTGTGTGTGTATGAGGCGATACCTGGCCAGCTCAGCGGTCTGCAGGACTGAAGATCTACTGCACAGCTGTACATTTCACCGCTTGAGTTTCCTTTTAATGGGGCTCCAACAATGATCCTGCCCAAAACACACACACAATCAATCAGAAGACACCTATCAACCTGTGTGTGTGTGTGTGTGTGTGTGTGTGTGTGTGTGTGTGTGTGTGTGTGTGTGTGTGTGTGTGTGTGTGTGTGTGGCCTGGTAAACCCTACGTTATGGGGACAAAATGTCTCCACAAAGATGGTGTTGTGGAGACTGTGTAATCACTGATGAAGAATATGGATTATTTAGTGTGTGTGTGTGTGAGCTGATATGTGTCTCTGCCGAGCAGGACGCTCCTGTGCTGTGTTTAACCTGTGGAAAACTACTGAGAGGGATTGTTCTGACAATGGAGTATACGAGACTGTGACTTCTGTGATGTCTTCAGTTAACACTTGAAGCAGGCACTCATTCATAAGTGGGATTCCAGAAGCCGACGGTGACGGATCATCCTGGACGTTAGAGTCACAGCCGAGGGAGAAGGGCCGACCGCTCAGGGGTTTGGGTTGAATGTAATTGTAAAGGATAACCCATAGGGGAAGTCTAACTCTGTGGCGAATACAGCGTGTTTGATTTGTTTATGTTGAGAAACTGGACCACGTTGTAGGGCTGAGTACTCCTCAATAGGGCGCTTGAGTAAGCATCCGTCTGTCCTGGGTGAAGGATCAGATCTGTGCGGAGACGTCCCACTAGCAATCTAGCAGAATATACACCGGCATTTTGACAAATGAGAAATTATATGGCCAAAAACGCATGCAAGGTATAGGAAAGTTAAATAATTTGATTATGATTCCCAGAAGAGGGAAGGCTGTGTGTCTCCAGACTGAGAGTCTGTTGAAGAGGGGAGATAAACCGAAGAGCTGTGACGTGTGTGAGAAACGTGAAATGTGCTGTGTGAAGCAGATAACAGGGAAAGGGAAAGCGCTGTCTCGTCACACAGAAGCCCCGGCTGTTTAAAGATCGCTGGGGAGAATGAACTTTGGCATGATCAGTAACGTGATCAGTCCGGATAAAGATTGAGACTAGAGAGAGCAAAAGCTGTACGCAGCTCTGCTCTGAAGCCCACAATTAAAGAAATAAGCAGAACTTATTAAGGAAACGGGCAGCAATGTTTTCATTCTGTTCAAGAAAAGGAAAAAACAGCAACTTAACTGGTTACAAATAAATTGAGAACAAGAGAAATTCAAATTTCTAGATGTTAGAGTTTATTCGTGGGTTGTAAAATGGCTG
The DNA here is from genome assembly GCF_024679245.1 of Pseudorasbora parva. NCBI lineage: Eukaryota > Metazoa > Chordata > Actinopteri > Cypriniformes > Gobionidae > Pseudorasbora > Pseudorasbora parva. Next base: position 259,449 of record NC_090175.1, on the reverse strand, counting down.
TGGTGTAATTAAACCCCGGAGGGAAAATCCCAGTAACTGAGGGATTGTTTAATTGGAAAACCAAAAGTGATGTTTGTTCAGAAAATGCAGATGCAAGAGACAATTAATGGCAGGGCATTGTATGTTTTATTGGACCAGAGCTCTCTTCTCTGACTGTCCGAGCAGTCGCCGCTTTAGGCACCGCCTCAAAGGCCGGAAACCAGACCGAAATAAGCCGAAGCACAGAGAGGGTTTCAGTGTGGTCAGCGGGGCCATGGTGCACACACACACCCTTAAGGTGATGAGAATATGACAGATGAAGCCACCAGACTAAATCCTGTAATGAAACCCAGTAAAGAGGAAGAAACAGAGATGAGCTCTGTCTAAGAAAATAATGAGGCTAATAAATGTAATTATTTTTGGAAGGAATGAGAATAAATATGTTCTTGCTCTTCTCACTTTTGCAAAACCCTGAACATGCTTGTCGGACTGAGTAATGGGTGTGCTGAAATAGCTATAGGTAGGTTAATATGTTGGAAACCAGAGAAGCTGAAGTTCTGGTTTCAGAAGCTTGTACTGAGCTAATAAAACAATTGGTTATCTGAATCTGGCACCACCATTTCATTTCTAACTGGTGCTGTGGCCTAACCTGAGGAACAGAGGCTCAATCTCAACGGATATTGATTAAATTATGATTGAAATGTGTTGCCATTACAATGGCAATGTAAGAAATCCTTGTCCTTGTGGGGACATTTTTTTGGCAGGTTTTGGTGCAGGGGCAAGGTAGGGGGACAGAAAATACAGATTGTACAGTATAAAATCCATTACGTCTATGGAGAGTCCCCACAACGATAGTGAACCAGACATGTGTGTGTGTGTGTGTGTGTGTGTGTGTGAGATTCACTCACTGTTTCCTGTTTTCAAACTCAGACTGAAAAACGCTATAACCGAAGAAATCTTCTGCAGTGCCGTTAAATCTCAGTGGATGTTCAGTGTCGATATTGAAGGCCTCTGAAACAAACACTGGAGAAGCGAGACAGAGAGAGAGACGTCAGGAGACTTTTGTGATACTTTTTCTTAAAATTTCACTGAGTTTCTCTTCCTGTTTGACTGTTTCACAAGACGCTGAAACAACCAAAACTAGAACCGCCAAACTGAACGGCCAGCTTCACCATTACTAACCAGCCCCATAAAAACTCATTCTAGCTCTGGACGTTCAGTCAATATGTGTGTCTATCTAACGGACAGACGCGTGCACAGACAGACAGGCAGACAGGCAGACAGACGCATTCACCTGCAGAATGACATTAAATCAAATTAACAATCACTACCACCAATGTGCAGCAACATCAGGAGAAAACAGCACACACAGTGCAGTGTGTGTGTGTGTGTGTGTGTGTGTGTGTGTGTGTGTGTGTGTGTGTGTGTGTGTGTGTGTGTACACATGTGAGTTCCTGTCAACATATGTATAGCCACACCACAAAACCACCACACCCTGTTCCCAACACACACACACACACATACACTCCATCACCTAAATTTAATGAAAAAGTTCAGAAACACACACCTCTCACACACACACACACACACACACACACACACACACACACACACACACACACACACACACATGCATGCAAACACTGATCCAAATGGACACATCAGCCTTGTGCAGTCTAATGATTACAAACTAATGCAAATGCAAAACCAAAAAATAATATAAAATATATATATATATTTTACCTTTTTATAAATTAACCCAAACTGACACTGAGCTTCATCAGAATAATGAGACTCTTGAGGGAATCTCTTACCCCACATGAGCAGAATCCCTCCGAGCGTCTCCATCCTGCATCTGCGCGCCTGTCTGACTAACATCTTCCTGTTCATTTCTTCATGAAAAACTCATTTCCTCATTAAAACGGGTTTCTCACCCTCCCAGGGCGTGTGTGTTTCTCACAGATCGAGCAGCAGCAGTGTGAACATGAAGGCATGATGTTTGCAGTCATATCACTGAGAAACGCATCTGACATCGGGCTAGAGAGAACCGCACATCACAGGAAGGGTGTTTTTATCACTATCCCTCTTAACCTGCCCCTATTTTTGAGAATTTTCTGAAAACGTCATACCCAAATAAGCTGCAGCAGTCAAACCCTATGGTCTATATTCATAAATCTGGTCTATTTTTACACTAGACACCTGAACTATTGTTACCCAAGAGTCATAATAACTCAAATTAGTATAGCAGCAGAGTTAAACCAGGGGAAATATGCATGTAAGTGACTGGTGTAAGTTTTCTGAGATTTTAATGTTAAGGTCCTGAAAATAACCTAAATATAAAGCTGAATTTCTGATCATGTTTAGATTCAAATTTGAGGAGGGATCTCTCAAAAATGTAGCTTCTGTAAGCTTACAGAAAAAGACTAGGCGTCCTTTCAAAAAGGCCAATTATATTAGGACATTTGTAATTCTAAAGAGTAGTTTTTATTCAAATAAATCTGCAATAAACTGCTAATTATAATGCATTTACAGTCCCTGGAAAACTAAAGCAACTATTTACAGAATTGTGTAAAAGTGTAAAAAATTCATAGTTAGTTGCTAAAAACAGTCTGTCACAGAGTCTGTGTGAGTGCGATTAAGTATAAAACTGGCAGGCCGTGCTGGATACGACTGGATGCTGTGGAGACAGCCAGATCTAATGCTGCTGCAGTATTGTCCTGTTTGACACTGAAGCTGCTCTGACACAATCGGCGTTGGAGAAGCACTGTATAAATAAAGAGGAGGAGAGAGACCTTAGAGAGTTTAATATGACCGGAACAGTCCACAGTACAGGGGAGATTGCCAGAATAAGGATTATAATCGCTATTTCATTGAAAATTGACATGATTGATTACTCTAATGCAAAACTCTCGTACAAACAACGGAGGATTTTTTGTTTTTTTCCTTATTTTTTCGTTGTTTTGGATTAAATTTGGGATGCATTTTGAAGACTGGACTCTTACACGGACATGTAAGTTGTTTCATGGATTCGTCTGATCTGATCTGCAACATAGGAGATGAAAGATATACTGCCTTTATTATGCTAATGCTTAAATAGCTAAAGCTTCAGCATTTCATTTAACTCTTTCCTCTCTGCTGTATTTATTGCAAAAATGAGTTCAGAACATGAATCTTGAGTGTTTTAGCTTTCAAGTGATACATAGTTTGTAATAGTTAATAAAATAGTTTGTATAAAACAAAAGTAATTATAAGTAGAGACGCCCATTTGCGCCAACCTCTTGCCCACGATCCGATACGGATTATCAGGATTAATATACACACATGCACACAGAGAAGCAAATATGACTGCAATAGAAAAATGGACGAAAAGCAGATTAAAAAAATTCAATGGAAGCCTAGCTAACAAAAAATATATATTTTAAGAACATTTTGCTCACATTATGAAAAAGTAATTTCTGTATGTTCCCTGAAAAATTTTCACACAGGTCTGGGGTAGTGAGTTTAGGGTTAGGGGCAGAACTCAAGCCTCTGGTGGACACACAGGTCTGGGGTAGTGAGTTTAGGGGTAGGGGCAGAACTCAAGCCTCTGGAGGACACACAGGTCTGGGGTCGTGAGTTTAGGGTTAGGGGCAGAACTCAAGCTTCTGGAGGACACACAGGTCTGGGGTCGTGAGTTTAGGGGCAGAACTCAAGCCTCTGGAGGACACACAGGTCTGGGGTCGTGAGTTTAGGGTTAGGGGCAGAACTCAAGCTTCTGGAGGACACACAGGTCTGGGGTCGTGAGTTTAGGGGCAGAACTCAAGCTTCTGGAGGACACACAGGTCTGGGGTCGTGAGTTTAGGGGCAGAACTCAAGCCTCTGGAGGATACACAGGTCTGGGGTAGTGAGTTTAGGGTTGGGGCAGAACTCAAGCTTCTGGAGGACACACAGGTCTGGGGTAGTGAGTTTAGGGTTAGGGGCAGAACTCAAGCCTCTGGAGGACACACAGGTCTGGGGTCGTGAGTTTAGGGTTAGGGGCAGAACTCAAGCTTCTGGAGGACACACAGGTCTGGGGTCGTGAGTTTAGGGGCAGAACTCAAGCCTCTGGAGGACACACAGGTCTGGGGTCGTGAGTTTAGGGTTAGGGGCAGAACTCAAGCCTCTGGAGGATACACAGGTCTGGGGTAGTGAGTTTAGGGTTGGGGCAGAACTCAAGCTTCTGGAGGACACACAGGTCTGGGGTAGTGAGTTTAGGGTTAGGGGCAGAACTCAAGCCTCTGGAGGACACACAGGTCTGGGGTCGTGAGTTTAGGGTTAGGGGCAGAACTCAAGCCTCTGGAGGACACACAGGTCTGGGGGAGTGAGTTTAGGGTTAGGGGCAGAACTCAAGCTTCTTGAGGACACACAGGTCTGGGGCAGTGAGTTTAGGGTTAGGGGCAGAACTCAAGCTTCTGGAGGACACACAGGTCTGGGGTAGTGGGTTTAGGGTTATGGTAGAACTCAAGCCTCTGGAGGACACACAGGTCTGGGGCAGTGAGTTTAGGGTTAGGGGCAGAACTCAAGCTTCTGGAGGACACACAGGTCTGGGGTAGTGAGTTTAGGGTTAGGGGCAGAACTCAAGCCTCTGGAGGACACACAGGTCTGGGGTCGTGAGTTTAGGGTTAGGGGCAGAACTCAAGCTTCTGGAGGACACACAGGTCTGGGGTCGTGAGTTTAGGGGCAGAACTCAAGCCTCTGGAGGACACACAGGTCTGGGGTCGTGAGTTTAGGGTTAGGGGCAGAACTCAAGCTTCTGGAGGACACACAGGTCTGGGGTCGTGAGTTTAGGGGCAGAACTCAAGCCTCTGGAGGACACACAGGTCTGGGGTCGTGAGTTTAGGGTTAGGGGCAGAACTCAAGCCTCTGGAGGATACACAGGTCTGGGGTAGTGAGTTTAGGGTTGGGGCAGAACTCAAGCTTCTGGAGGACACACAGGTCTGGGGTAGTGAGTTTAGGGTTAGGGGCAGAACTCAAGCCTCTGGAGGACACACAGGTCTGGGGTCGTGAGTTTAGGGTTAGGGGCAGAACTCAAGCTTCTGGAGGACACACAGGTCTGGGGTCGTGAGTTTAGGGGCAGAACTCAAGCCTCTGGAGGACACACAGGTCTGGGGTCGTGAGTTTAGGGTTAGGGGCAGAACTCAAGCCTCTGGAGGATACACAGGTCTGGGGTAGTGAGTTTAGGGTTGGGGCAGAACTCAAGCTTCTGGAGGACACACAGGTCTGGGGTAGTGAGTTTAGGGTTAGGGGCAGAACTCAAGCCTCTGGAGGACACACAGGTCTGGGGTCGTGAGTTTAGGGTTAGGGGCAGAACTCAAGCCTCTGGAGGACACACAGGTCTGGGGGAGTGAGTTTAGGGTTAGGGGCAGAACTCAAGCTTCTTGAGGACACACAGGTCTGGGGCAGTGAGTTTAGGGTTAGGGGCAGAACTCAAGCTTCTGGAGGACACACAGGTCTGGGGTAGTGGGTTTAGGGTTATGGTAGAACTCAAGCCTCTGGAGGACACACAGGTCTGGGGTCGTGAGTTTAGGGTTAGGGGCAGAACTCAAGCCTCTGGAGGACACACAGGTCTGGGGGAGTGAGTTTAGGGTTGGGGCAGAACTCAAGCCTCTGGAGGACACACAGGTCTGGGGGAGTGAGTTTAGGGTTAGAGGCAGAACTCAAGCCTCTGGAGGACACACAGGTCTGGGGTAGTGAGTTTGGGGTTGGGGCAGAACTAAAGCCTCTGGAGCACACACAGGTCTGGGGTAGTGAGTTTAGGGTTAGGGGCAGTACTCAAGCCTCTGGAGGACACACAGGTCTGGGGTAGTGAGTTTAGGGTTGGGGCAGAACTCAAGTCTCTGGAGGACACACAGGTCTGGGGTAGTAAGTTTAGGGTTGGGGAAGAACTCAAGCTTCTGGAGGACACACAGGTCTGGGGGAGTGAGTTTAGGGTTGGGGAAGAACTCAAGCCTCTGGAGGACACACAGGTCTGGGGGAGTGAGTTTAGGGTTAGGAGCAGAACTCAAGCTTCTGGAGGACACACAGGTCTGGGGGAGTGAGTTTAAGGTTAGGGGCAGATCTCAAGTCTCTGGAGGACACACAGGTCTGGGGTAGTGAGTTTAGGGTTAGGGGCAGAACTCAAGCCTCTGGAGCACACAAAGGTCTGGGGTAGTGAGTTTAGGGTTAGGGGCAGAACTCAAGCATCTGGAGGACACACAGGTCTGGGTAGTGAGTTTAGGGTTAGGGGCAGGACTCAAGCCTCTGGAGGACAAACAGGTCAGGGGTAGTGAGTTTAGGGTTAGGGGCAGAACTCAAGCCTCTGGACGACACACAGGTCTGGGGTAGTGAGTTTATGGTTAGGGGCAGAACTCAAGCTTCTGGAGGACACACAGGTCTGGGGTAGTGAGTTTAGGGTTAGGGGCAGAACTCAAGCCTCTGGAGCACACACAGGTCTGGGGTAGTGAGTTTAGGGTTGGGGCAGAACTCAAGCCTCTGGAGGACACACAGGTCTGGGGTAGTAAGTTTAGGGTTGGGGCAGAACTCAAGCCTCTGGAGGACACACAGGTCTGGGGGAGTGAGTTTAGGGTTAGAGGCAGAACTCAAGCCTCTGGAGGACACACAGATCTGGGGTAGTGAGTTTGGGGTTGGGGCAGAACTAAAGCCTCTGGAGCACACACAGGTCTGGGGTAGTGAGTTTAGGGTTGGGGCAGTACTCAAGCCTCTGGAGGACACACAGGTCTGGGGTAGTAAGTTTAGGGTTGGGGAAGAACTCAAGCTTCTGGAGGACACACAGGTCTGGGGGAGTGAGTTTAGGGTTAGGATCAGAACTCAAGCTTCTGGAGGACACACAGGTCTGGGGGAGTGAGTTTAAGGTTAGGGGCAGATCTCAAGTCTCTGGAGGACACACAGGTCTGGGGTAGTGAGTTTAGGGTTAGGGGCAGAACTCAAGCCTCTGGAGCACACAAAGGTCTGGGGTAGTGAGTTTAGGGTTGGGGCAGAACTCAAGCATCTGGAGGACACACAGGTCTGGGGTAGTGAGTTTAGGGTTAGGGGCAGGACTCAAGCCTCTGGAGGACAAACAGGTCAGGGGTAGTGAGTTTAGGGTTAGGGGCAGAACTCAAGCCTCTGGACGACACACAGGTCTGGGGTAGTGAGTTTATGGTTAGGGGCAGAACTCAAGCCTCTGGACGACACACAGGTCTGGGGTAGTGAGTTTATGGTTAGGGGCAGAACTCAAGCTTCTGGAGGACACACAGGTCTGGGGTAGTGAGTTTAGGGTTAGGGGCAGAACTCAAGCCTCTGGAGCACACACAGGTCTGGGGTAGTGAGTTTAGGGTTGGGGCAGAACTCAAGCCTCTGGAGGACACACAGGTCTGGGGTAGTGAGTTTAGGGTTAGGGACAGAACTCAAGCTTTTGGAGGACACACAGGTCTGGGGTAGTGAGTTTAGGGTTAGAGGCAGAACTCAAGCTTCTGGAGGACACACAGGTCTGGGGTAGTGAGTTTAGGTATATGGGTGCAGAGCCAGTGGTTGTTCTGTTGGCAAACATCAGTTGTCCCCAGAGCAAGGACAACAACAAGCAAGGCACTTAAGCTTATCCTCCTCTTTCTTTCCTTTTTGTCCTGCTTGTTCTCATCTGTTTATTTTAGTGACCTTTAATAATTAAGTTCTTTCAAATCTCTACTATTACTACTAACACTTGTAAATCGCTCTCTGTACATTGGAAGCCGCACAATCCTAAACAATCTGCATACAATTCCTATGTCCTATGCCACGTTACTCTCTATTCCAAATGTTCTCTGGAGCTTGACAGTCTCCTGTAAACAAAGCAGACTTTATTTTATCTATCACTACTCATTCACATCTCAACCTCATGGCCCTAACTGAGACGTTGATCAAACCAGAGGACACGTCCACTCCTGCAGCTCTCTACACTAATTTCACTTTTTCCCACACCCCTTGCCCGATTGGGAGGGGAGGAGGAACTGGTCAGCTCATCTCAAATGAATGTACAGTGCATCCAGAAAGTATTTACAATGCTTCACACTTTTTCCACATTTTGTTATGTGACAGCCTTATTCCAAAATGGATCATTTTTTTTCCTTAATTCTACAAACAATACCCCATAATGACAATGTGGAAGAAGTTTATTAGAAGAAAGTTTTTAAAAAAAATAATTGTTTTTAAATAATAAAATGTCATGTACATAAGTATTCACAGCCTTCGCTCAATACTTTGTTTGAAGTATCTTTGGCACCAATCACAGCCTCAGATCTTTTTGAGTTTGATGCTTAAGCTTGGCACAACAATTTTTGGGCAGTTTCTCCCATTCTTCTTTGCAGGACCTCTCGAGCTCCATCAGGTTGGATGGGGAGCGTTGGTTCACAGCCATTTTCAGTTCTCTCCAGAGATGTTCAATTGGGTTCAAGTATGGGCTCTGCCTGGGCCACTCAAGGACATTCACAGAGTTGTCCTATAGCCACTCTTTTGTTATCTTGGCTGTGTACTTAGGGTTGTTGACCTGTTGAAAGATGAACTTTCACCCTAGTCTGAGTTCCAGAACTCTCTAGAGCAGATTTTCATCAAGTATATCTCTGTATTTTGCTGCATTCATCTTTCCCTCAATCCTGACTAGTCTCCCAGTTCCTGTCACTGAAAAACATCCCCACAGCATGATGGTAAATGGACTGCATTTATATAGGGCTTTTAACAGACCCTATGGCCATCCAAAGCTTTACATTTTTGCCACACATTCACACACCGACGGCGATGTCAGCCATGTAAGGCACCATCCAGCTCGTCAGGAGCAGCTGGGGTTAGGTGTCTTGCTCATGGACACTTCGGCACTTGGTCATGGAACCACCAACCTTTTGGTTTGTAGACAACCTACATGAACCACTGAGTCACTGCCGCCCCAATGATGAGCAGTACCTGATTTCCTCCAGACAGGGTGCTTGCCATTCAGGCCAAAGAGTTTCATCAGATCAGATAATTTTGTTTCTCGTGGTCTGAGAGTCCTTCAGGTGACTTTTGGCAATTTCCAGGTATGTTTTTTACTGAAGAGTGGCTTCCATCTGGCCACTCTCCCACACAGGCCTGATGGGTGGAGAGATGCAGAGATGGTTGTTCTTCTGGAAGTTTCTCTGTTCTTCACAGAGAAATTCTGGGGCTCTATCATCGCTCACTTTGGCCGGGCGGCCAGCTCTAGTAAGAGTCCTAGTGGTTCCAAACTTCTTCTATGTATGGATGATGGAGGCCACTGTGCTTATTGAGAACTTCAATGCTTCAGACATTTTCTGTACCCTTCCCCAGATCTGTGCCACAATCCTGTCTCAGAGGACTACAGACAACAGAGTGTTTCTTTCCAAATCATGTCCAATCCACTTAAATTACCACAGGTGGACTCCAATCAAGTTGTAGAATTATATCAAGGATGATCAGTGGAAACACGAGTACCTGAGCTCAATTTTGAGTGTCAAGGCATGACAAGAGATTTTTCTCATTTTTTTTATTTTAAATAAATTTGCAAAGATTTCAAACAAGCTTCTTGTTTGACAAATTTAATGTTGTCATTATGAGGTATTGTTTGCAGAACTGAGGGGAAAATATAAGAATTCAATGCATTTTGGAATAAAGCTGTAACATAACAAAATGTGGAAAAAGTAAACCGCTTTGAATACTTTCCGGATGCACTGTAGGCCCTTCAGGGTGTCATGGAGGGGGTCACAACATCTAGAGCTATTGGGGTTACACAGGACTCATTGCAGGGACTCTTTTTTATCTACATGTCATCATTAGGCTCTGTCATTCAGAAACATGGCTTTTCTTATCACTTCTATGCTGATGACACTTCACTTCCCATCAGATTTCTAACTGGTTCTCATTTCAACCAGATGATCCTATAGTTGGTGTTCGTATCACTCCCTGCCTGACAGAAATTTCTGGCTGGATGAAGGACCATCACCTTCAACTCAACCTTGCTAAGACAGAACTGCTTGTGGTCTCAGCCTGCCAAGCATTCCATCACAACTTCTCCATTCAGCTCGGTTCATCAACCATAACTCAATCCAGGACAGATTAGACCCTTCCTATCAGAGGTTCCACACAACTCTTCAAGTGAACAACACCTCGTGGTGCCATCCCAAAGAGGCACAAAATCACTCTCACAGACCGTTTCACGGACTGTTCCCAACTGGTGGAATGACCTGCCGATCTCAATTCGATCAGTTGGGTCTGTAGCCATTTTAAGAAAAAAAAGTATTTTTTTTCTAGAAGCACCTGATCAATTAAGATTAGGACTTACCTAATTTACTTGTAACCTATTCTACTGTGTACTGTGCTAGACTAACTGAGACTGGAGCACTTGCATACTGTTGTCTGATTGCTTCTGTTGCTCTCCTCATTTGTAAGTTGCTTTGGATAAAAGCGTCTGCTAAATAATTAAATGTAAATGTACCACTGGAGTGCGGGTTCTGAGATGATCTTTGTCATGAATGCTGAAAGGAAGATCTGGTGGTTAACTGTCAAAAGCAGCAGTCAGATCGATAAACAAGATAAACATATCAGAAATAAATAAATCATGTTTTTGTGGTTTTAATGTTTTAAAGACAATAAACAAAAGTTCTGCTAGTGTTATTGGAAGAATGTAATTTATAATTTTGAGAGATCCTTGCCAGAAGGTTCCCAGTTAAGCACAGTGATCACGTTTACTCTTAGTACCTTTGATTGTCATTTTTTTACACTCCCTTTTCAAACCTCAAAAATCTACATCTCAATACAATGTCCTAAAGTGAAAGTAATCTTCTGAGAGGGGTAACAAGTATAGTGTGAACCAATGGTGTGAACCAATAAGGAAACAGGAAATATTGATTAGGCCAAGCATTACTGCTGTACACAGCAGCATACAACAAACCCATGAACATACGCAGCACACAACAAACCCATGAACATATGAAGCACACAACAAACCCATGAACATATGAAGCATACATCAAACCCATGAACATATGAAGCACACAACAAACCCATGAACATACGCAGCATACAACAAAACCTAACCCTAACCCTAACCCTAACCCTGTATACAGCAGCATACAACAAAACCTAACCCTAACCCTGTATACAGCAGCATACAACAAAACCTAACCCTAACCCTGTATACAGCAGCATACAACAAAACCATGAACATATATGAACCAAAAGTATACTCTTTAGAATACAGTAAAGAACACAATTTCTTTAGAGGAGTTTGTGTGAGGCACTGATGAATTAGTGTAGCATTTTAATTGGTTGTGTTTGGAAAAGGAAATCAAGATATTGATTTGATTTTGTCTTGTTATCTTGTTTAGCATATATTTTTCTTTAAAGAAACATAAAAATTAAGAAGTGCCAAACTTTGTAACAAAGAAGCCATATCAACCTCAAAGTTATACACTTTTATTGGAAAAAATATTGGAAAAAAAACAAAAAACACAATTTCTTTCTTTTGGTTTTTACTTGTATCTGTGGAGTAGCTGAATGCATCATAACAGTGGTCCATCTGCTTTTCAAATCTGCAATCGCTGTATGATGCTTTGTGTAAGGAACATATAAATTCGTGCTAGATTTGGGGAACATGAGGAACATTTTGTGAGAAATAGTGCAGTCTTGAGCTTAAAGATCACAGTGTGCCACACACACACACACACACACACACACACACACACACACACACACACACACACACACACACACACATATACAGTATATATGCATGTATAGTGTATACATGTTCTCCAACTGCATCCAGGTCATGCTACACCACCAGATCCGTGTAAAATCAGTCCTGGAATCTCTGCAGCATTTCACAAGTTTTCTTGCCCAGAACCTCGCGGATCTTCTCCAGACGTCGATCGGATATGGGTCTGATGTAACCGTCGGGGAGAACCAGGGCCGTGCCGTCCTGCACCTGGCCCATGACCAGCAGGGGAGCTGGTGGTGCTGTGTGATGAACATGAAGGCATGATGTTTGCAGTCATATCACTGAGAAACGCATCTGACATCGGGCTAGAGAGAACCGCACATCACAGGAAGGGTGTTTTTATCACTATCCCTCTTAACCTGCCCCTATTTTTGAGAATTTTCTGAAAACGACATACCCAAATAAGCTGTCATAAGCTGCAGCAGTCAAACCCTATGGTCTATTTTCATAAATCTGGTCTATTTTTACACTAGACACCTGAACTATTGTTACCCAAGAGTCATAATAACTCAAATTAGTATAGCAGCAGAGTTAAACCAGGGGAAATATGCATGTAAGTGACTGGTGTAAGTTTTTTTAGATTTTAATGTTAAGGTCCTGGAAATAACCTAAATATAAAGCTGAATGTCTGATCATGTTTAGATTCAAATTTGAGGAGGAATCTCTCAAAAATGTAGCTTCTGTAAGCTTACAGAAAAAGACTAGGCGTCCTTTCAAAAAGGCCAATTATATTAGGACATTTGTAATTCTAAAGAGTAGTTTTTATTCAAATAAATCTGCAATAAACTGCTAATTATAATGCATTTACAGTCCCTGGAAAACTAAAGCAACTATTTACAGAATTGTGTAAAAGTGTAAAAAATTCATAGTTAGTTGCTAAAAACAGTCTGTCACAGAGTCTGTGTGAGTGCGATTAAGTATAAAACTGGCAGGCCATGCTGGATGCGACTGGATGCTGTGGAGACAGCCAGATCTAATGCTGCTGCAGTATTGTCCTGTTTGACACTGAAGCTGCTCTGACACAATCGGCGTTGGAGAAGCACTGTATAAATAAAGAGGAGGAGAGAGACCTTACAGAGTTTAATATGACCGGAACAGTCCACAGTACAGGGGAGATTGCCAGAATAAGGATTATAATCGCTATTTCATTGAAAATTGACATGATTGATTACTCTAATGCAAAACTCTCGTACAAACAACGGAGGATTTTTTGTTTTTTTCCTTATTTTTCGTTGTTTTGGATTAAATTTGGGATGCATTTTGAAGACTGGACTCTTACACGGACATGTAAGTTGTTTCGTGGATTCGTCCGATCTGATCTGCAACATAGGAGATGAAAGATATACTGCCTTTATTATGCTAATGCTTAAATAGCTAAAGCTTCAGCATTTCATTTAACTCTTTCTTCTCTGCTGTATTTATTGCAAAAATGAGTTCAGAACATGAATCTTGAGTGTTTTAGCTTTCAAGTGATACATAGTTTGTAATAGTTAATAAAATAGTTTGTATAAAACAAAAGTAATTATAAGTAGAGACGCCCATTTGCGTCAACCTCTTGCCCACGATCCGATACGGATTATCAGGTTAATATACACACATGCACACAGAGAAGCAAATATGACTGCAATGGAAAAATGGGCGAAAAGCAGATAAAAAAATTCAATGTAAGCCTAGCTAACAAAAATATATATATTTTAAGAACATTTGCTCCCATTATGAAAAAGTAATTTCTGTATGTTCCCTGAAAAAAATTCACACAGGTCTGGGGTAGTGAGTTTAGGGTTAGGGGCAGAACTCAAGCCTCTGGAGGACACACAGGTCTGGGGTAGTGAGTTTGGGGTTAGGGGCAGAACTCAAGCCTCTGGAGGACACACAGGTCTGGGGTAGTGAGTTTAGGGTTAGGGGCAGAACTCAAGCTTCTGGAGGACACACAGGTCTGGGGTAGTGAGTTTGGGGTTAGGGGCAGAACTCAAGCCTCTGGAGGACACACAGGTCTGGGGTAGTGAGTTTAGGGTTAGGGGCAGAACTCAAGCCTCTGGAGGACACACAGGTCTGGGGTAGTGAGTTTAGGGTTAGGGGCAGAACTCAAGCCTCTGGAGGACACACAGGTCTGGGGTAGTGAGTTTAGGGTTAGGGGCAGTACTCAAGCCTCTGGAGCACACACAGGTCTGTGGTAGTGAGTTTAGGGTTGGGGCAGTACTCAAGCCTCTGGAGGACACACAGGTCTGGGGTAGTAAGTTTAGGGTTGGGGAAGAACTCAAGCTTCTGGAGGACACACAGGTCTGGGGTAGTGAGTTTAAGGTTAGGGGCAGAACTCAAGTCTCTGGAGGACACACAAGTCTGGGGTAGTGAGTTTAGGGTTAGGGGCAGAACTCAAGCCTCTGGAGCACACAAAGGTCTGGGGTAGTGAGTTTAGGGTTGGGGCAGAACTCAAGCATCTGGAGGACACACAGGTCTGGGGTCCTGAGTTTAGGGTTAGGGGCAGGACTCAAGCCTCTGGAGGACAAACAGGTCAGGGGTAGTGAGTTTAGGGTTAGGGGCAGAACTCAAGCCTCTGGACGACACACAGGTCTGGGGTAGTGAGTTTATGGTTAGGGGCAGAACTCAAGCTTCTGGAGGACACACAGGTCTGGGGTAGTGAGTTTAGGGTTAGGGGCAGAACTCAAGCCTCTGGAGCACACACAGGTGTGGGGTAGTAAGTTTAGGGTTGGGGCAGAACTCAAGCCTCTGGAGGACACACAGGTCTGGGGTAGTGAGTTTAAGGTTAGGGGCAGAACTCAAGTCTCTGGAGGACACACAGGTCTGGGGTAGTGAGTTAAGGGTTAGGGGCAGAACTCAAGCCTCTGGAGCACACAAAGGTCTGGGGTAGTGAGTTTAGGGTTGGGGCAGAACTCAAGCATCTGGAGGACACACAGGTCTGGGGTAGTGAGTTTAGGGTTAGGGGCAGGACTCAAGCCTCTGGAGGACAAACAGGTCAGGGGTAGTGAGTTTAGGGTTAGGGGCAGAACTCAAGCCTCTGGAGCACACACAGGTCTGGGGTAGTGAGTTTAGGGTTGGGGCAGAACTCAAGCCTCTGGAGGACACACAGGTCTGGGGTAGTGAGTTTAGGGTTGGGGCAGAACTCAAGCCTCTGGAGGACACACAGGTCTGGGGTAGGGAGTTTAGGCTTAGGGACAGAACTCAAGCCTCTGGTGGACACACAGGTCTGGGGTAGTGAGTTTAGGGGCAGAACTCAAGCCTCTGGAGGACACACAGGTCTGGGGTAGTGAGTTTAGGGTTAGGTGCAGAACTCAAGCCTCTGTAGGACACACAGGTCTGGGGTAGTGAGTTTAGGGTTAGAGGCAGAACTCAAGCTTCTGGAGGACACACAGGTCTGGGGTAGTGAGTTTAGGGTTAGAGGCAGAACTCAAGCCTCTGGAGGACACACAGGTCTGGGGTAGTGAGTTTAGGGTTAGAGGCAGAACTCAAGCCTCTGGAGGACACACAGGTCTGGGGTAGTGAGATTAGGGTTAGAGGCAGAACTCAAGCTTCTGGAGGACACACAGGTCTGGGGTAGTGAGTTTAGGGTTAGAGGCAGAACTCAAGCCTCTGGAGGACACACAGGTCTGGGGTAGTGAGTGTAGGGTTAGGGACAGAACTCAAGCTTTTGGAGGACACACAGGTCTGGGGTAGTGAGTTTAGGTATATGGGTGCAGAGCCAGTGGTTGTTCTGTTGGCAAACATCAGTTGTCCCCAGAGCAAGGACAACAACAAGCAAGGCACTTAAGCTTATCCTCCTCTTTCTTTCCTTTTTGTCCTGCTTGTTCTCATCTGTTTATTTTAGTGACCTTTAATAATTAAGTTCTTTCAAATCTCTACTATTACTACTAACACTCGTAAATCGCTCTCTGTACATTGGAAGCAGCACAATCCTAACAATCTGCGTACAATTCCTATGTCCTATGCCACGTTACTCTCTATTCCAAATGTTCTCTGGATCTTGACAGTCTCCTGTAAACAAAGCAGACTTTATTTTATCTATCACTACTCATTCACATCTCAACCTCATGGCCCTAACTGAGACGTTGATCAAACCAGAGGACACGTCCACTCCTGCAGCTCTCTACACTAATTTCACTTTTTCCCACACCCCTTGCCCGATTGGGAGGGGAGGAGGAACTGGTCAGCTCATCTCAAATGAATGTACAGTGCATCCAGAAAGTATTTACAATGCTTCACACTTTTTCCACATTTTGTTATGTGACAGCCTTATTCCAAAATGGATCATTTTTTTTCCTTAATTCTAAAAACAATACCCCATAATGACAATGTGGAAGAAGTTTATTAGAAGAAAGTTTTTAAAAAAAATAATTGTTTTTAAATAATAAAATGTCATGTACATAAGTATTCACAGCCTTCGCTCAATACTTTGTTTGAAGTACCTTTGGCACCAATCACAGCCTCAGATCTTTTTGAGTTTGATGCTTAAGCTTGGCACAACAATTTTTGGGCAGTTTCTCCCATTCTTCTTTGCAGGACCTCTCGAGCTCCATCAGGTTGGATGGGGAGCGTTGGTTCACAGCCATTTTCAGTTCTCTCCAGAGATGTTCAATTGGGTTCAAGTATGGGCTCTGCCTGGGCCACTCAAGGACATTCACAGAGTTGTCCTATAGCCACTCTTTTGTTATCTTGGCTGTGTACTTAGGGTTGTTGACCTGTTGAAAGATGAACTTTCACCCTAGTCTGAGTTCCAGAACTCTCTAGAGCAGATTTTCATCAAGTATATCTCTGTATTTTGCTGCATTCATCTTTCCCTCAATCCTGACTAGTCTCCCAGTTCCTGTCACTGAAAAACATCCCCACAGCATGATGGTAAATGGACTGCATTTATATAGGGCTTTTAACAGACCCTATGGCCATCCAAAGCTTTACATTTTTGCCACACATTCACACACCGACGGCGATGTCAGCCATGTAAGGCACCATCCAGCTCGTCAGGAGCAGCTGGGGTTAGGTGTCTTGCTCATGGACACTTCGGCACTTGGTCATGGAACCACCAACCTTTTGGTTTGTAGACAACCTACATGAACCACTGAGTCACTGCCGCCCCAATGATGAGCAGTACCTGATTTCCTCCAGACAGGGTGCTTGCCATTCAGGCCAAAGAGTTTCATCAGATCAGATAATTTTGTTTCTCGTGGTCTGAGAGTCCTTCAGGTGACTTTTGGCAATTTCCAGGTATGTTTTTTACTGAAGAGTGGCTTCCATCTGGCCACTCTCCCACACAGGCCTGATGGGTGGAGAGATGCAGAGATGGTTGTTCTTCTGGAAGTTTCTCTGTTCTTCACAGAGAAATTCTGGGGCTCTATCATCGCTCACTTTGGCCGGGCGGCCAGCTCTAGTAAGAGTCCTAGTGGTTCCAAACTTCTTCTATGTATGGATGATGGAGGCCACTGTGCTTATTGAGAACTTCAATGCTTCAGACATTTTCTGTACCCTTCCCCAGATCTGTGCCACAATCCTGTCTCAGAGGACTACAGAC
Source organism: Pseudorasbora parva (assembly GCF_024679245.1). Lineage (NCBI taxonomy): Eukaryota > Metazoa > Chordata > Actinopteri > Cypriniformes > Gobionidae > Pseudorasbora > Pseudorasbora parva. Next base: position 242,212 of record NC_090175.1, on the reverse strand, counting down.
AACAGAGTGTTTCTTTCCAAATCATGTCCAATCCACTTAAATTACCACAGGTGGACTCCAATCAAGTTGTAGAATTATATCAAGGATGATCAGTGGAAACACGAGTACCTGAGCTCAATTTTGAGTGTCAAGGCATGACAAGAGATTTTTCTCATTTTTTTTATTTTAAATAAATTTGCAAAGATTTCAAACAAGCTTCTTGTTTGACAAATTTAATGTTGTCATTATGAGGTATTGTTTGCAGAACTGAGGGGAAAATATAAGAATTCAATGCATTTTGGAATAAAGCTGTAACATAACAAAATGTGGAAAAAGTAAACCGCTTTGAATACTTTCCGGATGCACTGTAGGCCCTTCAGGGTGTCATGGAGGGGGTCACAACATCTAGAGCTATTGGGGTTACACAGGACTCATTGCAGGGACTCTTTTTTATCTACATGTCATCATTAGGCTCTGTCATTCAGAAACATGGCTTTTCTTATCACTTCTATGCTGATGACACTTCACTTCCCATCAGATTTCTAACTGGTTCTCATTTCAACCAGATGATCCTATAGTTGGTGTTCGTATCACTCCCTGCCTGACAGAAATTTCTGGCTGGATGAAGGACCATCACCTTCAACTCAACCTTGCTAAGACAGAACTGCTTGTGGTCTCAGCCTGCCAAGCATTCCATCACAACTTCTCCATTCAGCTCGGTTCATCAACCATAACTCAATCCAGGACAGATTAGACCCTTCCTATCAGAGGTTCCACACAACTCTTCAAGTGAACAACACCTCGTGGTGCCATCCCAAAGAGGCACAAAATCACTCTCACAGACCGTTTCACGGACTGTTCCCAACTGGTGGAATGACCTGCCGATCTCAATTCGATCAGTTGGGTCTGTAGCCATTTTAAGAAAAAAAAGTATTTTCTTTCTAGAAGCACCTGATCAATTAAGATTAGGACTTACCTAATTTACTTGTAACCTATTCTACTGTGTACTGTGCTAGACTAACTGAGACTGGAGCACTTGCATACTGTTGTCTGATTGCTTCTGTTGCTCTCCTCATTTGTAAGTTGCTTTGGATAAAAGCGTCTGCTAAATAATTAAATGTAAATGTACCACTGGAGTGCGGGTTCTGAGATGATCTTTGTCATGAATGCTGAAAGGAAGATCTGGTGGTTAACTGTCAAAAGCAGCAGTCAGATCGATAAACAAGATAAACATATCAGAAATAAATAAATCATGTTTTTGTGGTTTTAATGTTTTAAAGACAATAAACAAAAGTTCTGCTAGTGTTATTGGAAGAATGTAATTTATAATTTTGAGAGATCCTTGCCAGAAGGTTCCCAGTTAAGCACAGTGATCACGTTTACTCTTAGTACCTTTGATTGTCATTTTTTTACACTCCCTTTTCAAACCTCAAAAATCTACATCTCAATACAATGTTCTAAAGTGAAAGTAATCTTCTGAGAGGGGTAACAAGTATAGTGTGAACCAATGGTGTGAACCAATAAGGAAACAGGAAATATTGATTAGGCCAAGCATTACTGCTGTTTACAGCAGCATACAACAAACCCATGAACATACCCAGCATACAACAAAACCTAACCCTAACCCTGTATACAGCAGCATACAACAAACCCATGAACATACGCAGCATACAACAAAACCTAACCCTAACCCTAACCCTAACCCTGTATACAGCAGCACACAACAAACCCATGAACATACGCAGCATACAACAAAACCTAACCCTAACCCTAACCCTAACCCTGTATACAGCAGCATACAACAAAACCTAACCCTAACCCTAACCCTGTATACAGCAGCATACAACAAAACCTAACCCTAACCCTAACCCTAACCCTAACCCTGTATACAGCAGCATACAACAAAACCTAACCCTAACCCTGTATACAGCAGCATACAACAAAACCTAACCCTAACCCTGTATACAGCAGCATACAACAAAACCTAACCCTAACCCTAACCCTGTATACAGCAGCATACAACAAAACCTAACCCTAACCCTAACCATAACCCTAACCCTAACCCTGTATACAGCAGCATACAACAAAACCTAACCCTAACCCTAACCCTAACCCTAACCCTGTATACAGCAGCATACAACAAAACCTAACCCTAACCCTAACCCTAACCCTGTATACAGCAGCATATAACAAAACCATGAACATATATGAACCAAAAGTATACTCTTTAGAA
>NC_090175.1:207500-235000 GCF_024679245.1 Pseudorasbora parva | reverse complement strand
GGAGGATTCAGAGACACTGGTAACTAAACTCGAAGAGATTTGCCTGCCGGTAAAGATTGTAATTATGGACAGACATGCATTTGACACAACGAACCAGAAGCCACATGAAACGGTCCACTTCTCTTCATACGGGAACCTTTCCCACAGCATTTAAGCAGGCTCGGGTAACCCCACTGCTTAAGAAACCCTCTCTGAATCCAGCACTTTTAGAAAACTACCGACCGGTATCCCTTATGCCTTTCATTGCAAAGACCCTTGAGCGAGTTGTGTTCAATCAACTCTCTATGTTTCTTGAACGGGACAACCTCCTAGACAACAACCAATCCGGCTTCAAAAGCGGCCATTCGACCGAGACTGCCTTGCTCTCGGTAACTGAGGCACTGAGACTGGCAAAAGCTGCTTCCAAATCCTCAGTGCTCATTCTGCTGGATCTGTCTGCTGCTTTTGACACAGTTAACCACCAGATCCTCCTGTCAACACTTAAGACGATGGGTATCTCAGGAACTGCCCTCCAGTGGTTCAGGTCTTACCTCTCTGGTAGGTCCTACAGGGTGTCATGGAGAGGTGAAGTGTCTAAGTCACATCATCTAGCTACTGGGGTTCCACAGGGCTCAGTCCTTGGACCACTTCTCTTCTCCATCTACATGTCATCATTAGGTTCTGTCATTCAGAAACACGGCTTCTCCTATCACTGCTATGCTGATGACAGTCAACTCTACTTCTCATTTCAACCAGATGATCCTACAGTCAGTGTTCGTATCGCTGCCTGTCTGACAGACATTTCTGACTGGATGAAAGAGCATCATCTTAAACTCAATCTTGCAAAGACAGAATTACTTGTTTTCTCAACCAACCCAGCACTTCCTCAAAATTTCTCCATTCAGCTTGGTTCATCGACCATATCTCCATCAAGGACAGCCAGGAACCTTGGAGTTGTGATTGATGACCAGTTAAACTTCACTGACCACATTACTGCAACAGCCCGGTCCTGCAGATTTGCTTTATACAACATTAGAAAGATTAGACCCTTCCTATCAGAACAGGCTGCACAACTCCTGGTTCAAGCTCTTGTTCTCTCCAGACTGGACTATTGTAATGCTCTTGTGGCTGGGCTTCCAGCATGCACTATCAAACCCTTGCAGCTGATCCAGAATGCAGCGGCGAGAGTGGTCTTTAATGAGCCGAAGAGAGCGCATGTTACGCCTCTCTTCATCAAACTGCACTGGTTGCCAATGGCTGCTCGCATCAAATTCAAGGCACTAGTTCTCGCCTACAAAGCAACCACTGGCTCTGCACCAATATACCTAGAGTCGCTTGTTCAGACTTACACACCCTCCAGAAGCTTGCGTTCTGCGAGTGGGTTAGCCAACTCCCTTTACAAAGACTACATTACATAACTTGGACTGCTCATAATACTTGTGTTGCAGTAGCCTTTTGCCTTGTGTAAAAAAACAAAAATACATTTGTTTCTGTACACTGTTTGTCAGGGTTAGGGTTAGGTGTTCCTGCAGCTGGTAAAGTTAAGGGCTAACTCTCTTATATATACATATGGCAATTCAAACCTTTTCCGTTGTCATTGGAAATACTTTATTTTTGGTTCAGGCTAAACATTTGTATGTTCCTTTCATTAAAAAGGGAGATGTAGATTATATTAATTATGTTTGTAATCTCCCCATGCCTCCCCACGAGAGATGATGTGAGAGATGACGTAAGAGGTCAAGAAAAAGGAATAATACGGAAGTTGGTGGTATGTGACGGCAGCTAAAAAATAAAACACACACACACACTCACAGCAACCTGAGTTCAACACAAGTGTCAAACATTTCATTAAGAAACTTTGTTATTTTCGTACCTTTAATACTTAAATACATTACAAATGATGATCAAATTGCATTGAGAAAAAGTATACAGTACTAGATTTTCAATGTAATTAAGTATTAAATGATATTCAATATGAAATGTACAATATTATGTTTTGAAATGTTGTGAAGTAAAAGTTTTGGTAACTTCCAGCTAACCCTCAGACGCCATTCTCTGACCCGTCTGACCAAAACCAGACCAGAACTTCTGCAAGTGTAGTTTTAAAGCGTTTTCAAACCTTTTTAATGGTTTGTGTTCTCCGGCCACCAGGAGCTGTTTCCATGCGGATGGGGACACATTGGGGTTTTAATGGTTTGTGTTCTCCGGCCCCCAGGAGCTGTTTCCGTGCGGATGGGGACACAATGGGGTTTTAATGGTTTGCGTTCTCCGGCCACCAGGAGCTGTTTCCGTGCGGATGGGGACACAATGGGGTTTTAATGGTTTGCGTTTTCCGGCCCCCAGGAGCTGTTTCCGTGCGGATGGGGACACATTGGGGTTTTAATGGTTTGCGTTCTCCGGCCACCAGGAGCTGTTTCCGTGCGGATGGGGACACATTGGGGTTTTAATGGTTTGCGTTCTCCGGCCACCAGGAGCTGTTTCCGTGCGGATGGGGACACATTGGGGTTTTAATGGTTTGCGTTCTCCGGCCACCAGGAGCTGTTTCCGTGCGGATGGGGACACATTGGGGTTTTAATGGTTTGCGTTCTCCGGCCACCAGGAGCTGTTTCCGTGCGGATGGGGACACATTGGGGTTTTAATGGTTTGCGTTCTCCGGCCACCAGGAGCTGTTTCCGTGCGGATGGGGACACATTGGGGTTTTAATGGTTTGCGTTCTCCGGCCACCAGGAGCTGTTTCCGTGCGGATGGGGACACATTGGGGTTTTAATGGTTTGCGTTCTCCGGCCACCAGGAGCTGTTTCCGTGCGGATGGGGACACATTGGGGTTTTAATGGTTTGCGTTCTCCGGCCACCAGGAGCTGTTTCCGTGCGGATGGGGACACATTGGGGTTTTAATGGTTTGCGTTCTCCGGCCACCAGGAGCTGTTTCCGTGCGGATGGGGACACATTGGGGTTTTAATGGTTTTAATTGAAGATGGTGTTGTTTAAATAGCACCAAATGACAGTTTTTGCCCATTGCTTGAACACTATAGACCCATGCTGAGACTAAAGTAACACAACTTGAAGCTTTTGTTACCATACCTCAAACACATGTACCCATTCCTTAAACTAAAGCGCTGCTTTGCACTCTAGTTGCAATTCTGCAACACACTTACGCCTTTATGCAACACACAGAGCAATATTTCAGATGACATTAGAGCATTGGTGGATCATGTGGTAGGTCATGGCCTGACAGTGAGGGAAGCGAGAGTCCTCCACATCTAAACCGGATCACAGATCATCAGATCATCCATCATAAGGACATTCAGACTGAAAACAGCAACTCTCCAATCCAGACTGTTGCTATCTACAGTATTTACAGAACTGTGCCGTATCACATTACTGTATCGCAAGTTGGCTAGTACTCATTTAATAACAAATGTTTTTATTTTTGTGTAACATACAGTACAGCAGATAGCACTGCACCACTGAGATTGTACTGTAGTGTGAAGTATAGTCCTGAGATGTACAGTATTATGTCATTTGTAACATTCCAGTACTTTCATTTTTGGTTGTTGTGAAAACCTTTATTGGAAAAAAAGAACAGAAACTGTAAGTGTTGCATTGCTTCACAGAACGCTAACCGATGAACTGAATAACAACAGTGACAATTAAAGACTGCAGTGTTTAATATAAAGTAGACGAGTGTGTTCCCCTGATCTGAAAGTCTGTTCATATGATGCAAGTGTGTGTCATTTTGTCATCAGAGTGACATTTTGACCAAGGAATGTTGGTTTTGATAGCAGAGCTTCAGTCTGACACAGATGTGAACGGTATATCTCCCAGTGTTGTGTCGTGTTTACTTGTGTGTAGAGTTTTGCTACAATGAGTGAATTTTTGCAAAATGTGTTCAAGCAACGGGCAAAAACTGTAAATAACTAATCTGTTTTTACAACAGAAATTAATAAAAAATCTTCTTCAAAAACAAAATAAACGATCAGTGTAAAGCTGCTTTGACGCAATCTGTGTTGTCGAAAGCACTGCATAACTGAAGGTGACTGGACGTGTTGTAATATGTGATTTATTTAAGAAAGCCTAACACAATAGTGTTGTGTAACTACTGTTGTAACAGTTCCAGTAAACTGTGTCCTGTATTCTGCTTATTATCAGCTGTAATTAAACTCCTGGCCATTAGAAGGCGCTGAGGAGTCATTATCTTGGATATTTCTCTACACCAGAGAGTAAAAGGAAGAGGGAAGTGTACCAGCACAGCAGAGAACCAAAAGGCTGATCGATTAGCAAAAGAAGCATTAAATTAAAACTTGGTGGATGTCAAGGCACCCTTGGGAAGAAGTGAAGTAAAACCAGTGATTAACAGGGAAATAATAAAACTGTGGCAGCAAACATGGGAAAATAGAAGCACAGGCAGATGGTATTAAAACATTGAAAATCAGTAAGGCAAAACAACATTTATATGGAAGACAGAAAGCAAGAAGTTATGATATCTAGATTAAGGTTTGGACATACCTGATTAAATTCAACACTTGCAATAATGGGGATGATTTTAAGAGTAATAAATATCATGATCGTAGTAGTCTTTTCAGCAATATAAAGAATAGAGCAGTGAGTGTAATGGACGTATTGGGAGCGGGTTTGACAGATAAGCTGTGTGTATGGAGGGTTAACCTGTGTAAAGTGTGCCGGATTCAGCATAGATGCAGCAATGCCTTCATCCATCTCAGAGAGGGAGGAAGCTGAGGAGCTGAGGAGCTGTTAAAGAATAATTACATTATTACACACTAGGTGGCGGTAATACTCTAAAGGAGGGAAGAGAAGAAGAAGAAGAAGAAGAAGAAGAAGAAGAAGAAGGAGAAGAAGAAGAAGAAGAAGAAGAAGAAGAAGAAGAAGAAGAAGAAGAAGAAGAAGAAGGAGAAGAAGAAGAAGAAGAAGAAGAAGAAGAAGTGTGTAGATACACCTTTATCTCGGAGTGTTTGCTCTTGCATGCTGTAGTGTAAAGCCCTTGTTGAGGACCCTTTGTGTTCTCCATCTTAGTGTCAGTGGGTTTGGTTATTTCCTGATCACTAGCAGAGGTTTATAGTGGGAAATTCTCCCCGGCTGAGTCTGGTTTCTCCAGAGGTTTATAGAGGGAAATTCACCCCGGCCGAGTCTGGTTTCTCCAGAGGTTTATAGAGGGAAATTCACCCCGGCTGAGTCTGGTTTCTCCAGAGGTTTATAGAGGGAAATTCACCCCGGCTGAGTCTGGTTTCTCCAGAGGTTTATAGTGGGAAATTCTCCCCAGCTGAGTCTGGTTTCTCCAGAGGTTTATAGTGGGAAATTCTCCCCAGCTGAGTCTGGTTTCTCCAGAGGTTTATAGTGGGAAATTCTCCCCAGCTGAGTCTGGTTTCTCCAGAGGTTTATAGAGGGAAAATCACCCCAGCTGAGTCTGGTTTCTCCATAGGTTTATAGAGGGAAATTCACCCCGGCTGAGTCTGGTTTCTCCAGAGGTTTATAGTGGGAAATTCACCCCGGCTGAGTCTGGTTTCTCCAGAGGTTTATAGAGGGAAATTCTCCCCAGCTGAGTCTGGTTTCTCCAGAGGTTTATAGTGGGAAATTCACCCCGGCTGAGTCTGGTTTCTCCAGAGGTTTATAGAGGGAAAATCACCCCAGCTGAGTCTGGTTTCTCCATAGGTTTATAGAGGGAAATTCACCCCGGCTGAGTCTGGTTTCTCCAGAGGTTTATAGTGGGAAATTCACCCCGGCTGAGTCTGGTTTCTCCAGAGGTTTATAGAGGGAAATTCTCCCCAGCTGAGTCTGGTTTCTCCAGAGGTTTATAGTGGGAAATTCTCCCCAGCTGAGTCTGGTTTCTCCAGAGGTTTATAGTGGGAAATTCACCCCGGCTGAGTCTGGTTTCTCCAGAGGTTTATAGTGGGAAAATCTCCCCGGCTGAGTCTGGTTTCTCCAGAGGTTTATAGAGGGAAAATCACCCCAGCTGAGTCTGGTTTCTCCAGAGGTTTATAGAGGGAAATTCACCCCAGCTGAGTCTGGTTTCTCCAGAGGTTTATAGAGGGAAATTCACCCCAGCTGAGTCTGGTTTCTCCAGAGGTTTATAGAGGGAAATTCACCCCAGCTGAGTCTGGTTTCTCCAGAGGTTTATAGAGGGAAATTCACCCCAGCTGAGTCTGGTTTCTCCAGAGGTTTATAGTGGGAAATTCTCCCCGGCTGAGTCTGGTTTCTCCAGAGGTTTATAGTGGGAAATTCACCCCGGCTGAGTCTGGTTTCTCCAGAGGTTTATAGTGGGAAATTCTCCCCGGCTGAGTCTGGTTTCTCCAGAGGTTTATAGTGGGAAATTCACCCCGGCTGAGTCTGGTTTCTCCAGAAGTTTATAGAGGGAAATTCTCCCCGGCTGAGTCTGGTTTCTCCAGAGGTTTATAGAGGGAAAATCACCCCGGCTGAGTCTGGTTTCTCCAGAGGTTTATAGAGGGAAAATCACCCCAGCTGAGTCTGGTTTCTCCAGAGGTTTATAGTGGGAAATTCTCCCCGGCTGAGTCTGGTTTCTCCAGAGGTTTATAGTGGGATTCACCCCAGCTGAGTCTGGTTTCTCCAGAGGTTTATAGAGGGAAATTCTCCCCGGCTGAGTCTGGTTTTTCCAGAGGTTTATAGAGGGAAATTCTCCCCGGCTGAGTCTGGTTTCTCCAGAGGTTTATAGAGGGAAATTCACCCCGGCTGAGTCTGGTTTCTCCAGAGGTTTATAGAGGGAAAATCACCCCGGCTGAGTCTGGTTTCTCCAGAGGTTTATAGAGGGAAAATCACCCCGGCTGAGTCTGGTTTCTCCAGAGGTTTATAGAGGGAAATTCTCCCCGGCTGAGTCTGGTTTCTCCAGAGGTTTATAGAGGGAAAATCACCCCGGCTGAGTCTGGTTTCTCCAGAGGTTTATAGTGGGAAAATCTCCCCGGCTGAGTCTGGTTTCTCCAGAGGTTTATAGAGGGAAATTCACCCCGGCTGAGTCTGGTTTCTCCAGAGGTTTATAGAGGGAAATTCTCCCCGGCTGAGTCTGGTTTCTCCAGAGGTTTATAGAGGGAAATTCTCCCCGGCTGAGTCTGGTTTCTCCAGAGGTTTATAGAGGGAAATTCACCCCGGCTGAGTCTGGTTTCTCCAGAGGTTTATAGAGGGAAAATCACCCCGGCTGAGTCTGGTTTCTCCAGAGGTTTATAGAGGGAAAATCACCCCGGCTGAGTCTGGTTTCTCCAGAGGTTTATAGAGGGAAATTCTCCCCGGCTGAGTCTGGTTTCTCCAGAGGTTTATAGTGGGAAAATCTCCCCGGCTGAGTCTGGTTTCTCCAGAGGTTTATAGAGGGAAATTCACCCCGGCTGAGTCTGGTTTCTCCAGAGGTTTATAGAGGGAAATTCTCCCCGGCTGAGTCTGGTTTCTCCAGAGGTTTATAGAGGGAAATTCACCCCGGCTGAGTCTGGTTTCTCCAGAGGTTTATAGAGGGAAATTCACCCCGGCTGAGTCTGGTTTCTCCAGAGGTTTATAGCGGGAAATTCTCCCCGGCTGAGTCTGGTTTCTCCAGAGGTTTATAGTGGGAAATTCACCCCGGCTGAGTCTGGTTTCTCCAGAGGTTTATAGTGGGAAATTCACCCCGGCTGAGTCTGGTTTCTCCAGAGGTTTATAGTGGGAAATTCTCCCCGGCTGAGTCTGGTTTCTCCAGAGGTTTATAGAGGGAAATTCTCCCCGGCTGAGTCTGGTTTCTCCAGAGGTTTATAGAGGGAAATTCTCCCCAGCTGAGTCTGGTTTCTCCAGAGGTTTAAAGAGGGAAATTCACCCCGGCTGAGTCTGGTTTCTCCAGAGGTTTATAGCGGGAAAATCAACCCGGCTGAGTCTGGTTTCTCCAGAGGTTCATAGAGGGAAATTCACCCTGGCTGAGTCTGGTTTCTCCAGAGGTTTATAGAGGAAAATTCACCCCGGCTGAGTCTTGTTTCTCCAGAGGTTTATAGAGGGAAATTCAACCCGGCTGAGTCTGTTTTCTCCAGAGGTTTATAGAGGGAAATTCAACCCGGCTGAGTCTGGTTTCTCCAGAGGTTTATAGAGGGAAATTCACCCCGGCTGAGTCTGGTTTCTCCAGAGGTTTATAGTGGAAAATCTCCCCGGCTGAGTCTGGTTTCTCCAGAGGTTTATAGTGGGAAATTCTCCCCGGCTGAGTCTGGTTTCTCCAGAGGTTTATAGTGGGATATTCTCCCCGGCTGAGTTTGGTTTCTCCAGAGGTTTATAGCGGGAAATTCACCCCAGCTGAGTCTGGTTTCTCCAGAGGTTTATAGAGGGAAATTCACCCCAGCTGAGTCTGGTTTCTCCAGAGGTTTATAGTGGGAAATTCACCCCAGCTGAGTCTGGTTTCTCCAGAGGTTTATAGTGGGAAAATCTCCCCGGGTGAGTCTGGTTTCTCCAGAGGTTTATAGAGGGAAAATCTCCCCGGCTGAGTCTGGTTTCTCCATAGGTTTATAGTGGGAAATTCTCCCCGGCTGAGTCTGGTTTCTCCAGAGGTTTATAGTGGGAAATTCTCCCCAGCTGAGTCTGGTTTCTCCAGAGGTTTATAGTGGGAAATTCACCCCGGCTGAGTCTGGTTTCTCCAGAGGTTTATAGAGGGAAATTCACCCCGGCTGAGTCTGGTTTCTCCAGAGGTTTATAGCGGGAAATTCTCCCCGGCTGAGTCTGGTTTCTCCAGAGGTTTATAGTGGGAAATTCTCCCCGGCTGAGTCTGGTTTCTCCAGAGGTTTATAGTGGGAAATTCTCCCCGGCTGAGTCTGGTTTCTCCAGAGGTTTATAGTGGGAAATTCTCCCCGGCTGAGTCTGGTTTCTCCAGAGGTTTATAGTGGGAAATTCTCCCCGGCTGAGTCTGGTTTCTCCAGAGGTTTATAGTGGGAAATTCTCCCCGGCTGAGTCTGGTTTCTCCAGAGGTTTATAGTGGGAAATTCACCCCGGCTGAGTCTGGTTTCTCCAGAGGTTTATAGAGGGAAATTCACCCCGGCTGAGTCTGGTTTCTCCAGAGGTTTATAGCGGGAAAATCACCCCAGCTGAGTCTGGTTTCTCCAGAGGTTTATAGAGGGAAATTCACCCCGGCTGAGTCTGGTTTCTCCAGAGGTTTATAGAGGGAAATTCACCCCGGCTGAGTCTTGTTTCTCCAGAGGTTTATAGAGGGAAAATCTCCCCGGCTGAGTCTGGTTTCTCCAGAGGTTTATAGAGGGAAATTCACCCCGGCTGAGTCTGGTTTCTCCAGAGGTTTATAGTAGGAAATTCACCCCGGCTGAGTCTGGTTTCTCCAGAGGTTTATAGAGGGAAATTCACCCCGGCTGAGTCTGGTTTCTCCAGAGGTTTATAGAGGGAAATTCACCCCGGCTGAGTCTTGTTTCTCCAGAGGTTTATAGTGGGATATTCTCCCCGGCTGAGTCTGGTTTCTCCAGAGGTTTATAGAGGGAAATTCACCCCGGCTGAGTCTGGTTTCTCCAGAGGTTTATAGCGGGAAAATCTCCCCGGCTGAGTCTGGTTTCTCCAGAGGTTTATAGTGGGAAATTCTCCCCGGCTGAGTCTGGTTTCTCCAGAGGTTTATAGTGGGAAATTCACCCCGGCTGAGTCTGGTTTCTCCAGAGGTTTATAGTGGGAAAATCTCCCCGGCTGAGTCTGGTTTCTCCAGAGGTTTATAGAGGGAAATTCTCCCCGGCTGAGTCTGGTTTCTCCAGAGGTTTATAGTGGGAAATTCACCCCGGCTGAGTCTGGTTTCTCCAGAGGTTTATAGTAGGAAATTCACCCCGGCTGAGTCTGGTTTCTCCAGAGGTTTATAGTGGGATATTCTCCCCGGCTGAGTCTGGTTTCTCCAGAGGTTTATAGTAGGAAATTCACCCCGGCTGAGTCTGGTTTCTTCAGAGGTTTATAGTGGGAAATTCTCCCCGGCTGAGTCTGGTTTCTCCAGAGGTTTATAGTGGGAAATTCACCCCAGCTGAGTCTGGTTTCTCCAGAGGTTTATAGTGGGAAAATCTCCCCGGCTGAGTCTGGTTTCTCCAGAGGTTTATAGAGGGAAAATCTCCCCGGCTTAGTCTGGTTTCTCCAGAGGTCTATAGTGGGAAATTTTCCCCCGGCTGAGTCTGGTTTCTCCATAGGTTTATAGTGGGAAATTCTCCCCGGCTGAGTCTGGTTTCTCCAGAGGTTTATAGTGGGAAATTCTCCCCAGCTGAGTCTGGTTTCTCCAGAGGTTTATAGTGGGAAATTCTCCCCGGCTGAGTCTGGTTTCTCCAGAGGTTTATAGAGGGAAATTCACCCCAGCTGAGTCTGGTTTCTCCAGAGGTTTATAGTGGGAAATTCTCCCCAGCTGAGTCTGGTTTCTCCAGAGGTTTATAGTGGGAAATTCTCCCCGGCTGAGTCTGGTTTCTCCAGAGGTTTATAGTGGGAAATTCTCCCCGGCTGAGTCTGGTTTCTCCAGAGGTTTATAGTGGGAAATTCACCCCGGCTGAGTCTGGTTTCTCCAGAGGTTTATAGTGGGAAATTCACCCCAGCTGAGTCTGGTTTCTCCAGAGGTTTATAGAGGGAAATTCACCCCAGCTGAGTCTGGTTTCTCCAGAGGTTTATAGAGGGAAATTCTCCCCGGCTGAGTCTGGTTTCTCCAGAGGTTTATAGTGGGAAATTCACCCCGGCTGAGTCTGGTTTCTCCAGAGGTTTATAGTGGGAAATTCACCCCGGCTGAGTCTGGTTTCTCCAGAGGTTTATAGTGGGAAATTCACCCCGGCTGAGTCTGGTTTCTCCAGAGGTCTATAGTGGGAAATTCACCCTGGCTGAGTCTAGTTTCTCCAGAGGTCTATAGAGGGAAAATCTCCCCGGCTGAGTCTGGTTTCTCTAAGGTTTATTTTTCTCCATCATGCCCTGATGGAGTTTCGGTTCCTTTGGTCGCCTTTGGCTTGGCTTGCTCAGTTGGGGACACTAACATTATGATCAGAGTTATTCAACTAAATATACAAATAAAATGAATAAATTAGGTCTTAATTAATTCTATAAACTATAATACTGATCTGGCCACATTTTCTCTCTATGATAAATTAAAATAAGCTGATAACATCACTGTTTACTCCAGAACAACTGTACAGGCAAATCTAATTCTGCTGCAGTATTGTCCTGTTTAACACTGAAGCTGCTTCGGCACAATCGGCGTTGGAGAAGAGCGATGTAAATAAAGATGAAAGCTTTGCTGTAACTCGTGCTGTATTGTCTGTTTTGTACAGAGGGTTTTTCTATCTACATGTTTTTGAGGACATCTTAAATGATTCAAGTTTGTGATTTATTATTTTCTTCAACTTGGGATTATATTTGAACTCCTTTATGAACTCGACACTGACACTTTCCTCCTGGATTATTATTGTTGTATGAACTTGAACTATATTCTTCTAACATCTACAGTGGTGTGAGGAGCTGAGGACATGGTGCGAGCTTTCGGTGACATTAATATGCTCTCGTTTCATACGGTGAAAAGAGCGAGGACCCTGCTTCATGTAATGTCTAGATTTTGTGATGTTCTTAAATTGTATACTCTTCTGATATGAGGGAAATATAATCTGGTATTAAGTGGCGATTGATCCCAGTTACGCACAAAACGCCCTCAGACTCTGTGACACACTGCTTTATCAACTAAATGAGTTTTTTACATTTGGTAAATTCTGTAAATAGTTGCTTTAGTTCCCTTTCGAAAGGGAACTCGCGCTGCGTCAGCTGACGCTACGGGGGGAACGCCTTCAGCGTGACAGGTGTCTGAAATCGCTATCAAATCACAATCCTACTGACCGTCGGCAGCTGGTGATGTCATCACCGTGCGACCAGGAAGTATAAAAAGGCACCGTGCCAACATGACAACATCCTTTCGTCTTCAGGGACTGTTTTGTCTGGTTCGCTGGAAAGTCGTAAAATGAAGTGCACACGCAAGGTTAAGGGAGCGTACAGGAAGTGCGCTGATCCGTGTCCCAGGTTTCTTACGCCTGAGGACACACACACCCTTTGTGTGCTCTGCCTGGGGGAAGAGCACGTGCGGGAGGTTCTCGAGGGGGCCTCCTGCGCGAACTGCGAGCGTTTTCCGTTGAGGACGCTCCGCTCTCGCCTGGCCTTCTTCTCGAGGGAAGAAGAGCCAGCATCTGGGAGCGGTCCCGCTCAAGCCGAGGCTGAGCGGCGCCGTCTGTCCTGGGGCTCTCAGATGGACCTGGCTCATCGTCTGGAGAGTACAGTTCTCGCGGATGATCAGACAGGTCGCGAGAGCAGGCTGACGGAGGAGGAGTCGGATGGAGACTCCTCCTCGTCGTCAGCCCATGCTCTTCCGGTCGATCAGAGGATGGCTGTGGATGAGGGGGAAAATGAAGCTGAGGCTGAATCCTCCCAGCCATCCTGCCCCGTGTATGGGGAGCTGTATGATGTAATGGGGCGCGCGGCGCTGAGACTTCAGCTGCCGTGGCAGAGAGCCAGGGGAGAGGCCGCCCGCCCAGACAGATTGGGCGATCGGTTTCTCCCCGACCATAGCCGCCCAGCTCCCGGGAGCCTTCCATTCCTCCCCGACCTTCACGAGCAGGTCGTGGGGGCATGGAAGAAACCCTACTCGGCGCGAATCCATCGGCATCAGCGGTTTAACTTCGCTGATGTCGAGGGATTGGCCGAGGCAGGGTATGTGTCGATGCTGCCCATCGACGAGACGTTCGCGAACTATCTCGCGTCTGGGCGGCCATCGACACTAAGAGCTCCTGCCCTGCCGTCTAGACCATTAAAGACGACCTCGCGTCTTAACGGCAGGGCATACACGTCGGCGGGTCAGGCGGCGACGGCCTTGCACACAATGGCAGTGTTGCAGGCCTATCAGGCCGATCTGCTGAGGGACCTCGATCAGGGGGAGGGCCTACCCCCTGATGCGATGGCTGAGTTGCGCCGCACCACGGATCTCTCTCTCCGGGCGGCCAAACACACAGCAGTCGCCATCGGACGGTTGATGGCGGCTATGGTCGCCACGGAGAGGCATCTGTGGCTGAACCTGGCGGACATCGGGGGGAAAGAAAAGGCCTTTCTCCTTGATGCCCCGGTCTCGCCCTCTGAGCTTTTCGGCACCTCCGTCGAGGCGGTGGTGGGAAGGTTCAGAGAGGCGAGGGCGCGCTCAGCGGCATATAGAACGTGTATTCCGCTGAGGTCCGGGGCGGCGCCCAGGCAGGAGGGTGTCCCTGGCCCCTCGAGGTCCGAGGATCATCGATTGGGCCAACGCAGCAGCGTAGCCTCTCGGGCGCCCCCTCCGTGGAGGAGTAGGACGCAGAAGAGGCGGGACACCCGCAACAGGAGGAGGAACATCGGGGAGAAGAGCCGCTTCCAGCGCCGGAAGCGCGGTGGTGAGTCTCCGCCCCCGAGGGCGCGGAAGTGATGTGAATGTGTCCCCTCCTTTGTTTTTCTGTTGTGTTTCTTTTCTCTCCCCGGGCGCGCTTCACACCAGGCCGCGCGGGCCGATGATGAGCGGATGTGAGACTCTGACGGCCTGCCAGGCCGGTGTGTGCTCTGCCCGCACACAGTGCATCGTCTCTGGGAATAGCGGGATTTCGCGGCCGCCTCCAAAATCGGCCTTGCTTGAGAATGAAGCGCCCCACCCTCAGGTTAGTGCGCCGAAGCATGCATGTTACATGTAGCGATGAGGGACGGAAGACAGCGGGTGAGTCCCCTTTTAGGGCAAACATTCTTCTTTTTAATGCCGTATGTTTGGACTCTATAGCCCCGTTTCCACCACAGGAACTTTACCCAGGAACTAGGAACTTTGGGTGGTACTTCGTGTGTTTAGACCGCAGGAACCAGGGTATAAATGAAGTTCCGGGTAAATATTTCCCCCTCCAAACGGCCCTGCTCGCGGGGTAGTACTTTTTCAAAGTTCAGGAACTTTCGAGGGCGGGACTTGGGCGCTGAACATGCTGATTGGTTGAGCTCACGCAGCATTTAGGTCCAACTCGGCATTTTTAAAAGTCTTACACGCCGCGCTCATGTTGACAAGAGAGGAAAGTTAATTTTTCTGAGGGGTTAACTTTTTATTTCGTAAGTTATAAGATAATGAAGATAATGTTGGAGTAATGGAGTATATTGCCCCAGGCAGTTTTTTACTTGCGCGCCTGACAGAAGAATTATTATTTTTTCTGAGATGATTATTTAAACAAATAAATAGCTTATAATAACTAAATCCACTAAATCTTTCAATCGGTACACACAAAAATGAATACTGTCCGGGCTGTCATTTTTGAAAAAAATCTAATTCGAACGGATATCAAATATCAAGCAAGGCATTCGAATATATTCAATTATCTACAACGCCGTCATCTCCAGCAGCTGGAATGTGTTTACGGATGCCATAGCAACTCTCAACGGCCACCAGGACTTTACGGTTTTATAAAAGCTATTCATTTGTTGTAAAGTGTAATAATCATCTCAGAAAAAATTAATTCTAATGTCAGGCGCAGTTGAAGAAGTTGATTGTTTGCTTACATAGGCTTAGGGACAGTGTCATTATGCCAACATTATCTTCATAACTTCTTATGAAATAAAAAGATTATCCCTCAGAAAAATGTATTTTCCTCTCATGTCAACATGCTTGGTGCATGAGCGCGACGTGTGCTCTTCAGTGGGGCGCGCGCTGTTGTCACATAAGGACGCACACTCAAAAGTAATCCGGTCAGGTCATTTACATGGTGAAATGTTTCGTTTGATCGATTCATGAAAAGATTTATCCACCCATCTCAAAACGATTACAATTTCATTCAGTTTGGGCATTTTTATTACGATTGAGGTGTTTATATGGAGCATTTTCCTTCAGATTGGACTTTTAAACTGATTACAGTGCTCCATGTAAACGCACCGACAGTAAAAAAAAAAAATTGCGCTACATGGCACTTTAAAAACCGGATAGTTTATTTGTAGTTCGATTACGGATATTTCACGTCATCTTCGAATGCATATTCGAATATCGAATAAAAAGTGACAGCCCTTGTCCGTCACTGGCTTGGAGGAACAGTCGCGTGCAGTCCTACATCACCGGACTAATTTGCCTAATCTTCTCGGAACTTTATCGCGGTCGAAACGCAGACAGCTGCAGGTCTGGGGGGTGAGAAAAGTTCCTGTAAAAAAGTTCCTGGTACAAATTGTTCCGGGTAATTTTGGTGGAAACGGGGCTTATGCTTCCCTGAGGGATATTTTGTCTACAAAAGATGAAGAAAAGTGTAACAGTGGGCCTGTAGTTCCCCGGTAAAGGTGGCTAGAACGATGTTTTGTATAAACACAGTGTGTTTATGTAGGCTGTATGTTTGCTAGTGTAGCAACAGTAGTTTATAAGGCCGTTTCTCTTCTGGATATGTGTAATATGAGCAGTTGAGGCCACCGCACATGCCGCGGGCATGTAGCGGCGATATAAACTGACGAATGTTCTCCTGGCGAACGTTTTTAGCTGTAGCCACCTCTGGGTAGCGTTGGCACCTCTGCTAGTGAAATATCTAGATGAATTTGTGAGGTTAGGCTAGCGCATGAACTACAGTAAGGTCTGTCCCAGCCCTGTTTAGGGCCGTTGTGTGTGGGATTATCAGACCGATGCTAGTGCATCAAGTTGGCCTAGGCTGTTGATGGGATGACGGTGGCGTCTCGCGGTGGCATATCGCCCTGGCAGTTGCCCCGGGCTCCTGTCGGTAGTCCCGCAGGAGCTATATATCCCTACCCGGCCTCCCCGCAGTAGGGTCGTCCGGCCAATGCCCCCCCCCTTCTGCATTTGGGGGTTATTATTAATGCATAAAGGTGTGTAGCAGAATGAATCGCGACTCAGCCAGTGGTCGTGGGGACGGGGTAGGCGTCTCTTCGCGGTGCGCAGTTAGACTGGTTTTGCTAGCCCCGCCCCCCAGAGCTAGTGCGGCCGCCACTTCTGGGCGGCCCCCCGGCTTGGTTCAGGAAATGGCCGGTTATGTGAGTGTGTGTTCAATATCTTTCACTTTTTGCTCTGTGTCTTCTGCTTCACCTTTTAGGCTCGGGTCGAGCTGTACTTCGCATCTGAAAGCATCGGTTGGTAGGATGCTCCCCTGGAGTCGAAACACTGTCACGGCTGATGCCCTTGCGCGGACGGCGGACCGCTGGACGACCAGACGGCCGCCCTGGAGGCAGGTGGCGTAAGTTGTACTCCCCTCGCTTTAGAGGGTTCAAGGCGCTTTATGCTGAGTGCACTGCTGTGGGCATTGTGTTTTAGGTCCACGCTGGTAGGCGCTGCCTGGGAGACTGCGCCGTCGCAGAAGGCTGCTATGGGCCGCTGGGGCGGACCGACTATAGAAGGCTGGCTGGCGGGAGACGCCAGCCGAGGCAGTCCGGGCAGTTAACTCTGGGTCAGGTGGTAGGCCTCAGTAGGCCTCCCTGCGGGTGAGTTCCGACGTCGTGGCCCATGTGAGCGGGGAGGGTTCTCCCCAACGATGTCGGTTGCAGTAGAAACCTTGTCATAAGTAGGCCCCTAACGGCCTCCCTGGGGATGAGTCCCCAGGTAGTGACTGGATACCCAGTCCTCATCAGCCAGCAGACAGCCACTGTCAGCCCGACTTTAAGGGCTCGCTGAGTTTCAGCACGCCTCACATGGCGTCCCCTGAGGGAGTGACCTAGGGTTCCGACCATTGGTTGACAGGATCTAGGCCGCTTGAGGCCGCCTGTAGGGTGAGCCCCGGTTCCCAGGTCTTGCAACAGTGTGCGCGGGTGCTAGCCAGGCGGCTAGCATAGTCTGCTATCAGGGACGGGCCGCTTTAGGCCGTCCTATGGTCGTTTCCCGGCCCTGCGGGGTTTCCGGTGGGATTTGCCATCGGATAAGCACCGTATGTCACCAATCTAATAGGGAACTGCCATCCGGCAATAGGCCTCTCCGGGCCGCCCTAAAAAGACCGGACTGTACGTAGGCATCAAACAGGCCTCCCTGGAGGCGAGCCCCGGGAACACAACAGCTCCCAACAGTTTGCACGTTGGCTGACAGGAAGTAGGCCGCTCTAGGCCGCCTGAGGGTGAGCCCCCGAGCTGGGACGCTCGGTAGGCCAGTGTATTATGCTGTTAGGCCTCTTTTGGCCTTTTTGGGAGGGATTCCCGGACCAGGTCTCGGTGACAAGCTAGCTATTAGCATGGGTGGCTTCTGGCGCTATAGCCTCATGAGCCCCCTGAGGAACCAGTAAAGCCACCTGCCTGCAGGCCGCCTGAGGGTGAGCCCCGAGCTGGGACGCTCGTTAGGCCAGTGTATTATGCTGTCAGGCCTCCTTGGGCCTTTTTGGGAGAGGATTCCCGGACCAAGGTCTCGGTGACACGCTAGCCATTAGCGTGGGTGGCTTCTGGCGTTATAGCCTCATGAGCCCCCTGAGGAACCAGTAAAGCCACCTTCCTGCGGCCTCTAACAGCAAACAGCTAACACTAACGGTGCTGGGTGGAGGTGCCTCATGGCCTCCCTGGAGGGGAAACGGTTCCTTGGAACAGGAACGCATAACTGGCTTTGGGCTGACAGCTAGCGGCTGCCCGCCGGTGGGTCCCGGCCTGCGCCGGTATAACTCAAGGGCGGGCTTATGCCCTAGCACAACGAGACTCAGTTTCTGCTGCGCAGTCCCTTCAGGACAGGGACTGGCTAGCCTACAGCATGGGTTACCTACCAAGCTGGCTTAAGAGCTCCCCTCATTGAGGGTCGTCTGCGAGCTTACAGCCGCTTGAGTCTGATCAGACGGGCAGGCCCCCCTCGGGGCCTCCCGGGTAGATCAGTCCATAGGCCTTTTTTAGGCCTCCTGAGCACCCCTGTAATAAATGTGCTCAGTAGATCCTAGGAGCGAGCAGAAGAGACTCCCCTCGATGGCAAGGGTAAGAAGCACTAAGCTGAGTACTGCTCTCCAGGATTCCCGTCTCCGAGTTCCGGTCTGAGGAGGACACTGCCACTTTGCAGTCCCTCAGTCTGGATGCTCATAAGTAGAGCGATGTCCGGAGGCTCTGTTTTGACAGACAGGGTTGGCCAAGCTGGGGTGTCCCACAGAAGTGATGCCAGGTGAGGCCTCCCTGGTGGCATTCGGTGAAGGGTTTTCCCGAATTAGTGACGGCTGGTGGCGCCCTCGGGTCCCCTAGCCACATTCCCTTAAGGGACTCCTTCCTTCGAAAGTAGTAGGTCCCAGGCCCTCGAGCAAGCCGAGAGTAGGAAACCTCAGTTAAAACTTGGTTAGGTTCTCTCTTAGGCATATAGCTTGGGCTATGACCGTAGGGAGTGATGTCACTGGCAGCCTGTGTGGCTAGAGGGGGAGTGGTTCAGACTTTCCGCGAACACTCGTCCAGGCAGTTCTCACTGCCAGTAAGGGGCGTGCACTCCCCTCAGCATGGCGGCGTGGGTATATCGTTCCCCGTAGCGTCAGCTGACGCAGCGCGAGTTCCCTTTCGAAAGGGAACGTCCCCGGTTACGTATGTAACCTTAGTTCCCTGAGAACAGGGAACGAGACGCTGCGTCACATGGCCATGCTTCAAGGTGTGCCTGCCCACAGTCCCTTCAGACGAAGCGGATGTTGTCATGTTGGCACGGTGCCTTTTTATACTTCCTGGTCGCACGGTGATGACATCACCAGCTGCCGACGGTCAGTAGGATTGTGATTTGATAGCGATTTCAGACACCTGTCACGCTGAAGGCGTTCCCCCCGTAGCGTCAGCTGACGCAGCGTCTCGTTCCCTGTTCTCAGGGAACTAAGGTTACATACGTAACCAGGGACGTTTTCCAGGGACTGTAAATGCATTATAATTAGCAGTTTATTGCAGATTTATGAATATAGACCATAGGGTTAAAGAGCTGCAGACATTTATATTTGGGTATGTCGTGTTCATAGATTCTCAAAATAAGGGCAGGTTAGAGTTTCTCCGACTGCTTACACACAAAGTCATTACGTGTCACACATTATGGCCTCCAAATCAGTTTTCAATTTCATAAAACATATGTAACACACACACACACACACACACACACACACACCCTTATAAGAGGAATTATCTTATTTCCTTTTCCAAACACAACCAATAAAACTCCTCTACAGAAATTGTGTTCTTTACTGTATTCTAAAGAATATACTTTCGGTTCACATATGTTCATGGGTTTGTTGTATGCTTTATATGTTCATGGGTTTGATGTGTGCTTCATATGTTCATGGGTTTGATGTATGCTGCGTATGTTCATGGGTTTGTTGTATGCTTCATATGTTCATGGGTTTGTTGTATGCTTCATATGTTCATGGGTTTGATGTGTGCTTCATATGTTCATGGGTTTGTTGTGTGCTTCATATGTTCATTGGTTTGTTGTGTGCTTCATATGTTCATGGGTTTGATGTGTGCTTCATATGTTCATGGGTTTGATGTGTGCTTCATATGTTCATGGGTTTGATGTGTGCTTCATATGTTCATGGGTTTGATGTGTGCTTCATATGTTCATGGGTTTGTTGTGTGCTTCATATGTTCATGGGTTTGTTGTGTGCTTCGTATGTTCATGGGTTTGCTGTGTGCTTCATATGTTCATGGGTTTGTTGTGTGCTTCATATGTTCATGGGTTTGTTGTGTGCTTCATATGTTCATGGGTTTGTTGTATGCTTCATATGTTCATGGGTTTGTTGTGTGCTTCATATGTTCATGGGTTTGTTGTATGCTTCATATGTTCATGGGTTTGTTGTATGCTTCGTATGTTCATGGGTTTGTTGTGTGCTTCATATGTTCATGGGTTTGTTGTGTACTTCATATGTTCATGGGTTTGTTGTGTGCTTCATATGTTCATGGGTTTGTTGTGTGCTTCATATATTCATGGGTTTGTTGTATGCTTCATATGTTCATGGGTTTGTTGTGTGCTGCGTATGTTCATGGGTTTGTTGTATGCTTCATATGTTCATGGGTTTGTTGTGTGCTTCATATGTTCATGGGTTTGTTGTATGCTTCATATGTTCATGGGTTTGTTGTATGCTTCGTATGTTCATGGGTTTGTTGTGTGCTTCATATGTTCATGGGTTTGTTGTGTACTTCATATGTTCATGGGTTTGTTGTGTGCTTCATATGTTCATGGGTTTGTTGTATGCTTCGTATGTTCATGGGTTTGTTGTGTGCTTCATATGTTCATGGGTTTTTTGTATGCTTCATATGTTCATGGGTTTGTTGTATGCTTCGTATGTTCATGGGTTTGTTGTGTGCTTCATATGTTCATGGGTTTGTTGTGTACTTCCTATGTTCATGGGTTTGTTGTGTGCTTCATATGTTCATGGGTTTGTTGTGTGCTTCGTATGTTCATGGGTTTGATGTATGCTTCATATGTTCATGGGTTTGTTGTGTGCTTCATATGTTCATGGGTTTGTTGTATGCTTCATATGTTCATGGGTTTGTTGTGTGCTTCATATGTTCATGGGTTTGTTGTATGCTTCGTATGTTCATGGGTTTGTTGTATGCTTCATATGTTCATGGGTTTGTTGTATGCTTCGTATGTTCATGGGTTTGTTGTGTGCTTCATATGTTCATGGGTTTGTTGTGTGCTTCATATGTTCATGGGTTTGTTGTGTGCTTCATATGTTCATGGGTTTGTTGTATGCTTCATATGTTCATGGGTTTGTTGTATGCTTCATATGTTCATGGGTTTGTTGTGTGCTTCATATGTTCATGGGTTTGTTGTGTGCTTCATATGTTTATGGGTTTGTTGTATGCTTCATATGTTCATGGGTTTGTTGTATGCTTCATATGTTCATGGGTTCGTTGTATGCTTCATATGTTCATGGGTTTGTTGTATGCTTCATATGTTCATGGGTTTGTTGTATGCTTCATATGTTCATGGGTTTGTTGTATGCTTCATATGTTCATGGGTTTGTTGTGTGCTTCATATGTTCATGGGTTTGTTGTGTGCTTCATATGTTCATGGGTTTGTTGTGTGCTTCATGTGTTCATGGGTTTGTTGTGTGCTTCATATGTTCATGGGTTTGTTGTGTGCTTCATATATTCATGGGTTTGTTGTATGCTTCAAATGTTCATGGGTTTGTTGTGTGCTTCATATGTTCATGGGTTTGTTGTGTTCTTCATATGTTCATGGGTTTGTTGTGTGCTTCATATGTTCATAGGTTTGATGTATGCTTCATATGTTCATGGGTTTGTTGTGTCTTTCATATGTTCATGGGTTTGTTGTGTGCTTCATATATTCATGGGTTTGTTGTATGCTTCATATGTTCATGGGTTTGTTGTATGCTTCGTATGTTCATGGGTTTGTTGTGTGCTTCATATGTTCATGGGTTTGTTGTGTGCTTCATATGTTCATGGGTTTGTTGTGTGCTTCATATGTTCATGGGTTTGTTGTATGCTTCATATGTTCATGGGTTTGTTGTATGCTTCATATGTTCATGGGTTTGTTGTGTGCTTCATATGTTCATGGGTTTGTTGTGTGCTTCATATGTTTATGGGTTTGTTGTATGCTTCATATGTTCATGGGTTTGTTGTATGCTTCATATGTTCATGGGTTCGTTGTATGCTTCATATGTTCATGGGTTTGTTGTATGCTTCATATGTTCATGGGTTTGTTGTATGCTTCATATGTTCATGGGTTTGTTGTATGCTTCATATGTTCATGGGTTTGTTGTGTGCTTCATATGTTCATGGGTTTGTTGTGTGCTTCATATGTTCATGGGTTTGTTGTGTGCTTCATGTGTTCATGGGTTTGTTGTGTGCTTCATATGTTCATGGGTTTGTTGTGTGCTTCATATATTCATGGGTTTGTTGTATGCTTCAAATGTTCATGGGTTTGTTGTGTGCTTCATATGTTCATGGGTTTGTTGTGTTCTTCATATGTTCATGGGTTTGTTGTGTGCTTCATATGTTCATGGGTTTGATGTATGCTTCATATGTTCATGGGTTTGTTGTGTCTTTCATATGTTCATGGGTTTGTTGTGTGCTTCATATATTCATGGGTTTGTTGTATGCTTCATATGTTCATGGGTTTGTTGTATGCTTCGTATGTTCATGGGTTTGATGTATGCTTCATATGTTCATGGGTTTGATGTATGCTTCATATGTTCATGGGTTTGTTGTATGCTTCGTATGTTCATGGGTTTGTTGTGTGCTTCATATGTTCATGGGTTTGTTGTGTGCTTCATATGTTCATGGGGTTGTTGTGTGCTTCATATGTTCATGGGTTTGATGTATGCTTCGTGTGTTCATGGGTTTGTTGTATGCTTCATGTGTTCATGGGTTTGTTGTGTGCTTCATATGTTCATGGGTTTGTTGTGTGCTTCATATGTTCATGGGTTTGTTGTGTGCTTCATATGTTCATGGGTTTGATGTATGCTTCATGTGTTCATGGGTTTGTTGTATGCTTCATATGTTCATGGGTTTGTTGTGTGCTTCATATGTTCATGGGTTTGATGTGTGCTTCATATGTTCATGGGTTTGTTGTATGCTTCATATGCTCATGGGTTTGTTGTGTGCTTCATATGTTCATGGGTTTGTTGTGTGCTTCATATGTTCATGGGTTTGTTGTATGCTTCATATGTTCATGGGTTTGTTGTGTGCTTCATATGTTCATGGGTTTGATGTATGCTTCGTGTGTTCATGGGTTTGTTGTATGCTTCATATGTTCATGGGTTTGTTGTGTGCTTCATATGTTCATGGGTTTGATGTGTGCTTCATATGTTCATGGGTTTGTTGTATGCTTCATATGTTCATGGGTTTGTTGTGTGCTTCATATGTCCATGGGTTTGTTGTGTGCTTCATATGTTCATGGGTTTGATGTATGCTTCGTGTGTTCATGGGTTTGTTGTATGCTTCATATGTTCATGGGTTTGTTGTGTGCTTCATATGTTCATGGGTTTGTTGTATGCTTCATATGTTCATGGGTTTGTTGTATGCTTCATATGTTCATGGGTTTGTTGTATGCTTCATATGTTCATGGGTTTGTTGTATGCTTCATATGTTCATGGGTTTGTTGTGTGCTTCATATGTTCATGGGTTTGTTGTGTGCTTCATATGTTCATGGGTTTGTTGTGTGCTTCATATGTTCATGGGTTTGTTGTATGCTTCATATGTTCATGGGTTTGTTGTGTGCTTCATATGTTCATGGGTTTGTTGTATGCTTCATATGTTCATGGGTTTGTTGTGTGCTTCATATGTTCATGGGTTTGTTGTATGCTTCATATGTTCATGGGTTTGTTGTGTGCTTCATATGTTCATGGGTTTGTTGTATGCTTCATATGTTCATGGGTTTGTTGTGTGCTTCATATGTTCATGGGTTTGTTGTATGCTTCATATGTTCATGGGTTTGTTGTATGCTTCATATGTTCATGGGTTTGTTGTATGCTTCATATGTTCATGGGTTTGTTGTGTGCTTCATATGTTCATGGGTTTGTTGTATGCTTCGTAAGTTCATGGGTTTGTTGTGTGCTTCGTATGTTCATGGGTTTGTTGTGTGCTTCATATGTTCATGGGTTTGATGTGTGCTTCATATGTTCATGGGTTTGATGTATGCTTCATATGTTCATGGGTTTGTTGTGTGCTGCGTATGTTCATGGGTTTGTTGTGTTCTTCATATGTTCATGGGTTTGTTGTGTGCTTCATATGTTCATGGGTTTGTTGTATGCTTCATATGTTCATGGGTTTGTTGTGTGCTTCATATGTTCATGGGTTTGTTGTGTGCTTCATATGTTCATGGGTTTGTTGTGTGCTTCATATGTTCATGGGTTTGTTGTATGCTTCATATGTTCATGGGTTTGTTGTATGCTTCATATGTTCATGGGTTTGTTGTATGCTTCATATGTTCCCATATGAGAGAGAGAGAGAGAGAGAGAGAGAGAGAGAGAGAGAGAGAGAGAGAGAGATCGGCTCATGTTACTGAAACTGAAACTAAGGGCATTCTGTTTCACATTAATACACACACCCATTTTTATATAGTTTAACTCTAACACACTTTCTGTCCTTCTCAGTTTGTATAAATCCACTCAAATGCATTTCATGTCTAGTACAATCATGTGGTTTTGTTTCATCAATAGAGTTCATACTTTTTTTTAGTTACCCCGAAAGAATAATAATAATAAGTTTTATAATAATTATTATTTATATGATATATAGTCCATAACCATAGCTCAAGGCCGCAGTGTTGTGGACAGTGTGTGTACTATCATCAGTACATTTATTTGTACACACACACCCTCACACACACACACTCTTACGCTGTGCTTGTGTTCATCAATGTTATTCCCTGACCGCCGGGCTCCGGTCAGTCACCTCCTGCTGGATCAGCTACACACACACACACACACACACACACACACACACACACACACACACACTTACGCTGTGCTTGTGTTCATCAGTGTTCTTCCCTGACCGCCGGGCTCCGGTCAGTCACCTCCTGCTGGATCAGCTGCCCAGCTATCAGTCTCTGCTGTACCGCAGGAAGTCCAGCGGTGGCGGCAGCACCAGGAGGTGGGGTAGTAGGCGGGGCAGTGGGCGGAGCCGGCAGCTTTCCATCACCATTCATGTTCATGGGTTTGTTGTATGCTTCATATGTTCATGGGTTTGTTGTGTGCTGCGTATGTTCATGGGTTTGTTGTATGCTGCGTATGTTCATGGGTTTGATGTGTGCTTCATATGTTCATGGGTTTGATGTATGCTTCGTAAGTTCATGGGTTTGTTGTGTGCTGCGTATGCTCATGGGTTTGTTGTATGCTTCATATGTTCATGGGTTTGTTGTGTGCTTCATATGTTCATGGGTTTGTTGTGTGCTTCATATGTTCATGGGTTTGATGTATGCTTCATATGTTCATGGGTTTGTTGTGTGCTTCATATGTTCATGGGTTTGATGTGTGCTTCATATGTTCATGGGTTTGTTGTATGCTTCATATGTTCATGGGTTTGTTGTATGCTTCATATGTTCATGGGTTTGTTGTGTGCTTCATATGTTCATGGGTTTGTTGTATGCTTCGTATGTTCATGGGTTTGTTGTGTGCTTCATATGTTCATGGGTTTGATGTATGCTTCATATGTTCATGGGTTTGTTGTGTGCTGCGTATGTTCATGGGTTTGTTGTGTGCTTCATATGTTCATGGGTTTGTTGTGTGCTGCGTATGCTCATGGGTTTGTTGTATGCTGCTGTGTACAGCAGTAATGCTTGGCCTTATCAATATTTCCTGTTTCCTTATTGGTTTACACCATTGGTTCACACTATACTTGTTACCCCTCTCAGAAGATTACTTTCACTTTAGGACATTGTATTGAGATGTAGATTTAATGAAAGACCAAAGAGCTTCAGCTTTAGAACAGTTTTTGCATGATATATCCAAATATGTAGTATTATGAAAGAAGTGTTTGTCATTTGACGGATATGCTTCATTCTGACATGTGTTTATGGTATCTTAAATGCGTTTTGAAGGAGATGTGTGGCATTTAGCATTCTGTGTGGCATTTAGCAATCTGTGTGTGCCGTTTGGGGAATTGCGTGTAGAGTTTTGAAAAAAGAAACATAGTTTTGAAGACGAGTGTAAGCAGTGGGAAAGACTGCGATGCCGTAATGTAGGTGAGTGTAATGTTCAGGTCATTGCTGAATCAGTGAAGCGCCACACGCTGGTGACACCTGCTGGTCAGAACAGGGTAACTGCAAACACACTTTAGGCCAGTCACGCATAAAAACACCTTTACAAACCTTTTAATAAAAACACACCTGTTCATGGTTTGCTCACAGTAGTTCACTATGCATTAAGTAATGTTAACAAGATCTTAATAAAGTATTAGTAAATGAGGACATTAACATTAACAAAGATCAATTAATGCTTCATAAGTGCAGTTCATTATTAGTTTGTTAACTAATGTTAACTAATGAACCTTTGTGTAAAGTGTTACCACAGACATGCTTACATGCTAAGCACCGTACATGTTATGAATCTGACACGAAACTCATCTTCATCACAGAATAACTGATGTTATTGGGGAAACATGTATCCCGTGTTTAGCTTTGCCTTATAAATATAACTCTGGTTATTATTAGATAAACCGCGCGCTCTTATTTCAGAGTTGGTAATGTTGTAGTTACTTCAGCAGTTTGCTTCATATATTCAGTTATACGACATTAAGTTACATTTCATGTATCATTCATCAGAATGCAGTAAATGTGCGTCCCTGAGTAAGCGGGGTTGTGTTTCAATAGCTCAGGTCTGACCATTTCCCTAAAGCTTCCGTATATTATATAATGAGCTACGGCCGGAGCGCGAGCAGCCCAGTGAAGGCGGTAAAGAGCGAGCGCATGTCTGAAGGAAAGCAGCACAACGCCCCTATTCATCAACGCATGCAGTGGATATGACCAAATGCTTATGTTAAAGCACTCAATCATTATTGAATCGCGATTCATCCGATTCTTAGCATTTACATCGAGTATCGGCCGAAATTAAAGGTCCATGGCAGGGATTTTTTTATTAGTTTATAATGTTTCCTGAGGTGTACTTATATTGTTAGTTTTACATAAAAAAGTCATACTTTAGAAATAAAAGGCATTTTTCCTATACTGATATTAGCGTGTCTGCTGTGAGACTTCAGTGAAAACGCCCACTGTTGTGATTGGCTGACATATTTGCATTTGAAATGAGATTATGTGATGGTTTAGAGATGGGCGTGGCGTAGAGAGGGGTGTGGTTTATTGAGGGGCATAGAGAGGGGTGTGGTTTAGTGAGGGGCTTGACTTGTATAGGGGCGTGGTTTAGTGAGGGGCGTGGCTTAGAGGCTGTATTAGTCACAATCTGGACGGGCCAATCACATCGTGTATAGAGTCGGCGGGCGGGGCCATAATGACGACGGCCGAGTTGCGTTTGCGTGCTTCTAGTAAACACAGAAACTGGCGAACGGCGGTCTGTCGAATCAGCTTTGACCGCGACTCTGGAAGACTTGAGTTCAGCTTTTCTCTGAGAAAAGAACAAAGAACGGCACTGAAGTCATTCTGAAGAAGGGAAGATGTGTTCGAGTTTAGCCGAGCGGATACGGCGAATGTTTAATCTGTCAGCTCCGCTTCACCTTCGTTGCTCTGGTTGGTTGTAGCGCTATCCTATCGCGTGCAGAGGGAGTTTGACAGACAGCCGTTTATCCGCCCCTCAGATTGAGCCGTCAATGGGGAGTTTCCAGACCAAACATCTGGATGTGGCTCCGGCTTGTCAGGCTACCAAAGTGATGCATATCTCCAGAAAGAAGAGACTCTAAGCTTTCCAATGGTCAGAGCTCCTCCACAGACATTTAACATAGAGTATACACACGATGGGTCCAAGTAAAGTCCTTCACAAATGCGTCTGCTGCAGCAGCAACTGAAGGTCTGAGAGGACATGTTTGCCTCTTCATCCTGAAAGGCAAATGTTGGATCACAATAATGAGGAACCAGTTCCACACACCCTTCACTCCACTGGGCTGTGCTTCAGGTTGGCACAGCTCTGTCCATTGGATGTCTTTATTAAGGGAATCATTCATTCAACATTTTTCAATCAATAAAATAAGTAAAATTAGTGAAATAA
>NC_090175.1:167500-197500 GCF_024679245.1 Pseudorasbora parva | reverse complement strand
TGTTGTTCCTGATGTAGGACCATGAGGGATGAGATAACCTCCGATTGCATGGTGGCAGCTGCTTCTTCCTTCCCGGGTTTCGGCACCACTGTTCGATCGTGATCAGGAAGAGAGAAGGCAGGGACGGCTTGCTGGAGACTCTGGTTACTTTTATTATACTCTATTTGTCACAGAACATAAGTCCCGCCCACTGTCGTTCAAAATAAACTTAAATGTTTCTCAAGTCCCAGTCCAACGGCTCTCCAGAGCCTGGTCAATCTCCGTGTGTGGTTCCCGAACCTCAAGACAGTCTCTTTCCCAGAACACCTCTACCTGGGGGTTAAAATGGTCTCTCCACGCCCATTACTGGAACAAGACACAGGTGTTTATTATTTGCACTTGACCCACTTACTGCGCACCTGTCTCCCGAATTTCTTTCCTATCACAGACCTCACTAAACCACGCTCCCGGCGTCACAACACTTCTGGCAATATAGTGTACCTGCAGGGGTTAGCCTCTGAACTGGGAGACATCAGTTGTGTTCATTGTGAGTGTGTGTGTGTGTGTCTGTGTGTGTGTTCAGGTGTGTGTTCATGCGATTGGCCAGTATCGGCGTGCTGCTCTTCTCTCTGTGGGTCCAGATCACTTCCTGTGGAAGCTCAGAATGTCCATGTGGCTACAACCATGATATGTACCCTGTATGTCCCCCCCCCCCCCCCCCACACACACACACACACACACACGTATGTTGTGTCTGTCATCGCGTGTCTAATTTGTGTGTCCTGCAGTGCTGGGAGACTCACATCGGGCAGGAAATGTACAAGCTGGTGATCTTCGACTTCCTGATCATCGCCGCCGTCACCATCTTCGTGGAGTTTCCCAGGAAGTAAGGAGAGTGTGTGTGTGTGTGTCTGTGTGTCTGTGTGTGTGTGTGTGTGGTGTGTGTGTGTGTCGTGTTTCAGGATCGTGGTGAATGTGCTGTGAGTGTGTGAGTGTGTGAGTGTGTGGTATGTGGTGTGGTGTGTCAGGATCGTGATGAATTTGCTCAGAGTGTGTGTGTGTGTGTGTGTGTGTGTGTGTGTGTGTGTGTGTGTTTAGAATCGTAGTGAATCACTGTGACTGTGGGCTGACCAGATGGTGGGGTCAGCAGGAGTTTGCGGTCCCTCAGAATGTGCTGGAAATCGTCTACGGCCAAACCATCTGCTGGATCGGGACCTTCTACTGCCCGCTGCTTCCTGCAATCAACACAGTCAAATACATCCTGGTCTTCTACCTCAAAAAGGTCCCAATGCATGTTGGTTTAGATCCTTAGTGCATGTTGTTTTAGGTCCTCAGTGCATGTTGTTTTAGGTCCTCAGTGTAAAGGTGTCTGCTTTACCCAGCGGCTCTTTGACCTCCATAGGTGTCTCTGGTGACGAACTGCCGTCCCGCCACACGCCCGTTTAGAGCCTCCAGCTCACACTTCTTCTTCCTGGTGGTGCTGCTGATCGGATTGGCTCTGGCTTCTGTTCCTGTCACCGTCAGCATTGCAGAGTGAGTCCTCATCCCCACACGCACCCATCAATCAATCAATCAGTCAATCGATCAATCAATCAGCTTTATTTATATCGCTCTTCTCCAATGCCGATTGTGTCAAAGCAGCTTAGGTGTTAAACAGGACAATACTGCAGCAGAATTAGATCTGGCTTTACAGTTGTTCTGGAGAAAACAGTGATGTTATCAGCTTATTTTAATTTATTATAGAGCGACAATGTTGGCAGATCAGTATTATAGTTTATAGAATTAAATATGACCTTAGTAATTAATTTTATTTGTATATTTAGTTGAATAACTCTGATCATAATGTTAGTGTCCTCAACTGAGCAAGCCAAGCCAAAGGCGACCAAAGGAACCGAAACTCCATCAGGGCATGATGGAGAAAAATAAACCTTAGAGAAACCAGACTCAGTTCTCCTCTGGCCTATTAACGCACTGTGTATGATTATTATTCCTGCAAACTTACAGGTCAGAAATCATATTAGATCGGAATATTCAACATTTCTGGGTATCATGCAAGAGACGGTTTATTAAGGATGGCGTGTCGATTACACAAGAATATGATCAGGGTTAGTATTAATAGCATCAAACCGATATCCCATCTGGCCTCATTGAGCTGTATTTCAGGATCCAGGCGTCGCGGGTCTGTGGCCCGTTCGTCAGCTACAGCACCTCATGGAAGGTGGTTCCGGGCTCCATTTCCCAGCTGCCCCTGGGCCTGCACTCCTTCCTCCTGGCGCTTGCCTCCGAGGCCTTCGCCGTGTCCTTCTTCGTCATCACCTGGTGAGGAGCATCTCCTTTAACTCTGAAAACTAATCAGTCTCATTTCAATTAAAGTTTTAAAAGTTTGTGCCTAATCTGGTGTTCTGGGTCAAAAATGACCCACCTATGAGAAATCTCTCATTATGCTCTATTATCCCCAAATACTGGACTCAGTCTTTTAGCAACTTGAGCATGCGGTCAATCAGAGACACACAAACTGTGCTAACTGAAGGAAAACAATTTGATAAATATATCTGCGAGCAGCAGAGATCAGGGATCAAGCATTTAAGGCCTTTAAGCACCAATATTTAATGAATGAGTTGACGGACAGTGGGGGTCCTAGTGGCAAAATTGTCCAGAGTAGGGAGTTCTGCCATGTGGTATGAAACGCACACGAAAAACACAAAGGTGGCCGATTTCTCTCGAATTTCTCACAGGCCTCTAGGGCCGTAAGTCAGACAGGCCCAGCGAGTTTGTTCCGATCAGCTTCCATTAACCTCACCTAAAATCTGCTCAAATTTGTGTTCTCAAGGTCTTGGCACCTTGGACGATGACAACGAATGCCATTTTCCAAGTCAGTTGAACTAACAGTTGGGTGGACATTGCCATTTTCATGTTTTTTTTCTCTGTTATAAGTGGTCCTTCATGTGTCCTTTTTCACATGACCATAGAATGAGCTCTTACATAGGTGCAGCGAAACTATCTAATTTAATTTAATTTCTATTTTTTTGATAACTATTGACAATCAGACTCCAGAGAATCTTGCTGCTCTGATTTGGTTCAAAATGTCCACCTTAAGCCAAGGATTCCAATGATATAAGACACTTGAGCCTACGCCTAACAGTTTAGGACAGGGGTCGCCAACTGGCGGACTCCGGCACGGATCCAGACCGCGAGATGCATCCATCCGTCTCAGGTAGCCTATCTCACACCGGACGCTCAGCTCAGCTCCGCGTGCGTCTCAGGTAGCCTATCTCACACCGGACGCTCAGCTCCGCGTGCGTCTAAGGTAGCCTATCTCACACCGGACGCTCAGCTCAGCTCGGCGTGCGTCTCAGGTAGCCTATCTCACACCGGACACTCAGCTCAGCTCAGCTCCGCGTGCGTCTAAGGTAGCCTATCTCACACCGGACGCTCAGCTCAGCTCGGCGTGCGTCTCAGGTAGCCTATCTCACACCGGACGCTCAGCTCAGCTCGGCGTGCGTCTCAGGTAGCCTATCTCACACCGGACACTCAGCTCAGCTCCGCGTGCGTCTCAGGTAGCCTATCTCACACTGGACGCTCAGCTCAGCTCCGCGTGCGTCTCAGGTAGCCTATCTCACACCGGACGCTCAGCTCAGCTCAGCTTGCATCTCAGGTAGCCTATCTCACACCGGATGCTCAGCTCAGCTCCGCGTGCGTCTCAGGTAGCCTATCTCACACCGGACGCTCAGCTCCGCATGCGTCTCAGGTAGCCTATCTCACACCGGACGCTCAGCTCAGCTCCAAGTGCGTCTCAGGTAGCCTATCTCACACCGGACGCTCAGCTCAGCTCAGCTCAGCTCCGCGTGCGTCTAAGGTAGCCTATCTCACACCGGATGCTCTGCTCAGCTCAGCTCCGCGTGCGTCTCAGGCAGCCTATCTCACACCGGATGCTCTGCTCAGCTCCGCGTGTCTCAGGTAGCCTATCTCACACTGGACGCTCAGCTCAGCTCCGCGTGCGTCTCAGGTAGCCTATCTCACACCGGACGCTCAGCTCAGCTCAGCTTGCGTCTCAGGTAGCCTATCTCACACCGGATGCTCAGCTCAGCTCCGCGTGCGTCTCAGGTAGCCTATCTCACACCGGACGCTCAGCTCCGCATGCGTCTCAGGTAGCCTATCTCACACCGGACGCTCAGCTCAGCTCCAAGTGCATCTCAGGTAGCCTATCTCACACCGGACGCTCAGCTCAGCTCAGCTCCGCGTGCGTCTAAGGTAGCCTATCTCACACCGGATGCTCTGCTCAGCTCAGCTCCGCGTGCGTCTCAGGCAGCCTATCTCACACCGGACGCTCAGGCTGCCTGAGACGCACGCGGAGCTCAGCTATCTCACACCGGATGCTCTGCTCAGCTCAGCTCAGCTCCGTGTGCGTCTCAGGTAGCCTATCTCACACCGGACGCTCAGCTCAGCTCCGCGTGTCTCAGGTAGCCTATCTTACACCGGACGCTCAGCTCAGCTCCGCGTGCGTCTCAGGTAGCCTATCTTACACCGGATGCTCTGCTCAGCTCCGCGTGCGTCTCAGGTAGCCTATCTCACACCGGATGCTCAGCTGAGCTCCGCGTGCGTCTCAGGTAGCCTATCTTACACCGGATGCTCTGCTCAGCTCCGCGTGCGTCTCAGGTAGCCTATCTCACACCGGATGCTCTGCTCAGCTCAGCTCCGCGTGCGTCTCAGGTAGCCTATCTCACACCGGACGCTCAGCTCATCTCCGAGTGCGTCTCAGGTAGCCTATCTCACACCGGACGCTCAGCTCAGCTCAGCTCCGCGTGCGTCTCAGGTAGCCTATCTCACACCGGATGCTCTGCTCAGCTCAGCTCCACGTGCGTCTCAGGTAGCCTATCTCACACCGGACGCACAGCTCTGCTCAGCTCCGCCTGCGTCTCAGGTAGCCTATCTCACACCGGACGCACAGCTCAGCTCAGCTCCGCGTGCGTCTCAGGTAGCCTATCTCACACCGGATGCTCTGCTCAGTTCAGCTCCGCGTGCGTCTCAGGTAGCCTATCTCACACCGGACGCACAGCTCAGCTCCGTGTGCGTCTCAGGTAGCCTATCTCACACTGGACGCTCAGCTCAGCTCCGCGTGCGTCTCAGGTAGCCTATCTCACACCGGACGATCAGCTCAGCTCCGCGTGCGTCTCAGGTAGCCTATCTCACACCGGACGCTCAGCTCAGCTCCGCGTGCGTCTCAGGCAGCCTATCTCACACCGGATGCTCTGCTCAGCTCAGCTCAGCTCCGTGTGCGTCTCAGGTAGCCTATCTCACACCGGACACACAGCTCAGCTCCGCGTGCGTCTCAGGCAGCCTATCTCACACCGGATGCTCTGCTCAGCTCTGCTCAGCTCGGCGTGCGTCTCAGGTAGCCTATCTCACACCGGACACACAGCTCAGCTCCGTGTGCGTCTCAGGTAGCCTATCTCACACTGGACGCTCAGCTCAGCTCCGCGTGCGTCTCAGGTAGCCTATCTCACACCGGACGATCAGCTCAGCTCCGCGTGCGTCTCAGGTAGCCTATCTCACACCGGACGCTCAGCTCAGCTCCGCGTGCGTCTCAGGCAGCCTATCTCACACCGGATGCTCTGCTCAGCTCAGCTCAGCTCCGTGTGCGTCTCAGGTAGCCTATCTCACACCGGACGCTCAGCTCAGCTCCGCGTGTCTCAGGTAGCCTATCTCACACCGGATGCTCTGCTCAGCTCCGCGTGCGTTTCAGGTAGCCTATCTCACACCGGATGCTCAGCTGAGCTCCGCGTGCGTCTCAGGTAGCCTATCTCACACCGGATGCTCTGCTCAGCTCAGCGTGCGTCTCAGGTAGCCTATCTCACACCGGACGCACAGCTCAGCTCAGCTCCGCGTGCGTCTCAGGTAGCCTATCTCACACCGGACGCACAGCTCAGCTCAGCTCCGCGTGCGTCTCAGGTAGCCTATCTCACACCGGACGCACAGCTCTGCTCAGCTCCGCATGTGTCTCAGGTAGCCTATCTCACACCGGATGCTCTGCTCAGCTCAGCTCCGCGTGCGTCTCAGGTAGCCTATCTCACACCCGATGCTCTGCTCAGCTCCGCGTGCGTTTCAGGTAGCCTATCTCACACCGGATGCTCTGCTCAGCTCAGCGTGCGTCTCAGGTAGCCTATCTCACACCGGACGCACAGCTCAGCTCAGCTCCGCGTGCGTCTCAGGTAGCCTATCTCACACCGGACGCACAGCTCAGCTCAGCTCCGCGTGCGTCTCAGGTAGCCTATCTCACACCGGACGCACAGCTCTGCTCAGCTCCGCATGTGTCTCAGGTAGCCTATCTCACACCGGATGCTCTGCTCAGCTCAGCTCCGCGTGCGTCTCAGGTAGCCTATCTCACACCGGACGCTCAGCTCAGCTCAGCTCCGCGTGCGTCTCAGGTAGCCTATCTCACACCGGACGCACAGCTCAGCTCAGCTCCGCGTGCGTCTCAGGTAGCCTATCTCACACCGGACGCACAGCTCTGCTCAGCTCCGCATGTGTCTCAGGTAGCCTATCTCACACCGGATGCTCTGCTCAGCTCAGCTCCGCGTGCGTCTCAGGTAGCCTATCTCACACCGGATGCTCTGCTCAGCTCAGCTCCGCGTGCGTCTCAGGTAGCCTATCTCACACCGTACGCACAGCTCAGCTCAGCTCCGCGTGCGTCTCAGGTAGCCTATCTCACACCGGATGCTCTGCTCTGCTCAGCTCCGCGTGCGTCTCAGGTAGCCTATCTCACACCGGACGCTTAGCTCAGCTCCGCGTGGGTCTCAGGTAGCCTATCTCACACCGGACGCACAGCTCAGCTCAGCTCCGCGTGCGTCTCAAGTAGCCTATCTCACACCGGATGCTCAGCTCAGCTCCGCTTGCGTATCAGGTAGCCTATCTCACACCGGATGCTCTGCTCAGCTCAGCTCCGCGTGCGTCTCAGGTAGCCTATCTCACACCGGATGCTCTGCTCAGCTCAGCTCCGCGTGCGTCTCAGGTAGCCTATCTCACACCGGACGCTTAGCTCAGCTCCGCGTGCGTCTCAGGTAGCCTATCTCACACCGGACGCACAGCTCAGCTCAGCTCTGCGTGCGTCTCAGGTAGCCTATCTCACACCGGATGCTCTGCTCAGCTCCGCGTGCGTCTCAAGTAGCCTATCTCACACCGGACGCTCAGCTCAGCTCAGCTCAGCTCCGCGTGCGTCTCAGGTAGCCTATCTCACACCGGACGCTCTGCTCAGCTCCGAGTGCGTCTAAGGTAGCCTATCTCACACCGGACGCTTAGCTCAGCTCCGCGTGCATCTTAGGTAGCCTATCTCACACCGGATGCTCTGCTCTGCTCAGCTCAGCTCAGCTCCGAGTGCGTCTCAGGTAGCCTATCTCACACCGGATGCTCAGCTCAGCTCCGCGTGCGTCTCAGGTAGCCTATCTCACACCGGATGCTCTGCTCAGCTCCGAGTGCGTCTCAGGTAGCCTATCTCACACCGGACGCACAGCTCAGCTCAGCTCAGCTCCGCGTGCGTCTCAGGTAGCCTATCTCACACCGGACGCTCTGCTCAGCTCCGAGTGCGTCTAAGGTAGCCTATCTCACACCGGACGCACAGCTCAGCTCAGCTCAGCTCCGCGTGCGTCTCAGGTAGCCTATCTCACACCGGATGCTCTGCTCAGCTCCGAGTGCGTCTCAGGTAGCCTATCTCACACCGGACGCACAGCTCAGCTCAGCTCAGCTCCGCGTGCGTCTCAGGTAGCCTATCTCACACCGGATGCTCTGCTCAGCTCAGCTCCGCGTGCGTCTCAGGTAGCCTATCTCACACCGGATGATCAGCTCAGCTCAGCTCCGCGTGCGTCTCAGGTAGCCTATCTCACACCGGATGCTCTGCTCAGCTCAGCTCCGCGTGCGTCTCAGGTAGCCTATCTCACACCGGATGCTCAGCTCAGCTCCGCGTGCGTCTCAGGTAGCCTATCTCACACCGGACGCACAGCTCAGCTCAGCTCAGCTCCGCGTGCGTCTCAGGTAGCCTATCTCACACCGGATGCTCTGCTCAGCTCAGCTCCGCGTGCGTCTCAGGTAGCCTATCTCACACCGGATGCTCTGCTCAGCTCAGCTCCGCGTGCGTCTCAGGTAGCCTATCTCACACCGGATGCTCTGCTCAGCTCAGCTCCGCGTGCGTCTCAGGTAGCCTATCTCACACCGGATGCTCAGCTCAGCTCCGCGTGCGTCTCAGGTAGCCTATCTCACACCGGATGCTCTGCTCAGCTCAGCTCCGCATGCGTCTCAGGTAGCCTATCTCACACCGGATGCTCAGCTCAGCTCCGCGTGCGTCTCAGGTAGCCTATCTCACACCGGATGCTCTGCTCAGCTCAGCTCCGCGTGCGTCTCAGGTAGCCTATCTCACACCGGACACTCAGCTCAGCTCCGCGTGCGTCTCAGGTAGCCTATCTCACACCGGACGCACACATGCGTGCAAGCTCAGTTTTGAATCGACTTCTGACAGAAGAACTGCACGATGGGTTTATCTTGTAGCACAGGGTGAAATCAGGACGATTTGAGGGAAATATAATATAAATGTAATAAACCGTGCAGCTCGTGGCGTGTCCGTTTTTATTTCGGCCACCATTTTCCGTCTTTACGTTCAACTCAGCTCAGCCTTTTGAAATGTTCTTTGAGGTTATTTACGTTTTTCTGGATTTAAAGGAACAGTTGAAATAAAGAGGTGAAATGTTTCTTGCACTTTTTTCATTTTTCCAACACTCACTTTATTTTTACCTGTTTGTGTTTCTGGATAATATCGCTAAAGATTATTTCCAGTGCAGTTTGAAGCACAGAGAGAGCAGTGCTGAAGATAGCCTACATTTAGTTAGGGAGAGACTATACATGTGATTGAGCATAAAATTATGTTATGAGATTTCCGTTTTGTTTTTTAACCAGGAGGGTTTGTGTTCATTGATTGTTACTGTTTATCTCCGTTCAGCAGAAAAGGCACTTTAGTTGCTAGTAATGTTGAAATTAATGTATTTTTGTACCAATGCAACTTAAACAGAACAACCTCAAAATGAGATACATTTATTAAAGGATTACCTATGTTTGCTTTAACAATATGAAAAGACATGTTTATCTATAAGAGAACATTTTATATTTTGTTCAATAAAGACATTCATTTCTTTAGTCTGGCAAAAAGACATCAATTCATGTTTTTGGTATATAATTGTCCGGACCTCGGCCAGTGAGGCAGGTTTATTTACTGGACCCCAAGTAATTTTAGTTGAAGACCCCTGGTTTAGGAGCAGAGGTGGGTAGTAACGAATTACATTTACTTCGTTACATTTACTTGAGTACATTTTTGGGGTAACTTGTACTTTTAGAGTATATTTAAAAATGGGTACTTTTACTTTTACTCAAGTACAATTCTTGTGAAAAAACTGTACTTTTACTTCGTTACATTCGGTGGCGTTCCTCCGCTACTGTCAATGGTGATAATTAATTATATATTTTAAAATAAGTATGACTTGCAAGTCTCGCGAAACGTTGGAGAGGCTGCATCGTGAGAGGTGGATACGCATCACCTGCATAAAATTAGCGCGCGTTTAGTCAGAAGATGATGGCCGAAGCAGAGGGAGATGTGTGTGAGCTATGGCCGAAGCAGAGGGAGATGTGTGTGAGCTATGGCCGAAGCAGAGGGAGATGTGTGTGAGCTATGGCCGAAGCAGAGGGAGATGTGTGTGAGCTATGGCCGAAGCAGAGGGAGATGTGTGTGAGCTATGGCCGAAGCAGAGGGAGATGTGTGTGAGCTATGGCCGAAGCAGAGGGAGATGTGTGTGAGCTATGGCCGAAGCAGAGGGAGATCTGTGTGAGCTACGGCAGAAGCAGAGGGAGATGTGTGTGAGCTATGGCCGAAGCAGAGGGAGATGTGTGTGAGCTATGGCCGAAGCAGAGGGAGATGTGTGTGAGCTATGGCCGAAGCAGAGGGAGATGTGTGTGAGCTATGGCCGAAGCAGAGGGAGATGTGTGTGAGCTATGGCCGAAGCAGAGGGAGATGTGTGTGAGCTACGGCCGAAGCAGAGGGAGATGTGTGTGAGCTATGGCCGAAGCAGAGGGAGATGTGTGTGAGCTATGGCCGAAGCAGAGGGAGATGTGTGTGAGCTATGGCCGAAGCAGAGGGAGATGTGTGTGAGCTATGGCCGAAGCAGAGGGAGATGTGTGTGAGCTATGGCCGAAGCAGAGGGAGATGTGTGTGAGCTATGGCCGAAGCAGAGGGAGATGTGTGTGAGCTATGGCCGAAGCAGAGGGAGATGTGTGTGAGCTATGGCCGAAGCAGAGGGAGATGTGTGTGAGCTACGGCCGAAGCAGAGGGAGATGTGTGTGAGCTATGGCCGAAGCAGAGGGAGATGTGTGTGAGCTACGGCAGATCGCCCGTACGTGGCCTCATGTTCAGCCTGTTTTCAGTCCAAGATGTCAAAAAGAACAGTTTCATAATCTAATGCATGCTGTGTGCACCAAAATGAACTGACATCTCAGCATACAATAATCCCAGCTCCAACCTGAGAAAACAGCGGTAAGTGTAACAATGATGCCTATATTTGAACACTATTAATGGTAATTTGGTAACTATGGGCACTTTTCCTTTATTGTAAAACTATTTCACACACTGTCCGAGTGTTTTCCTCATATGCGCTCTTGTGCAAGCATTGACAAATCGTTTGAATCCTCCGAACACACGTCCACAAACAAACGTTCACATCTGCACATTTACATATCTTTTTTTTCCTCATAAAACGAGCAACCTCATTGGCAGAATGTACCTGTGACAATGTGAACAGCTTGGGAACGAACCCCGTGAAGAACGAGTGATGATAAAAGAGCTCAAAGACGAGTTCCTAACACAAGCTAAAAATACATGCACACAATTTTATTTTTGTCACATTTGCTTTTGTTAACACTTTCGGGTAGGTTTAGTGTGGGTGTACGTTAAAAACACAACGTAACACAACATGTCAGATTCACGCAAATCTGTTCTGGAGAAAAAATAAGCTTTTAGCGCCACCCAGTGGACATTTCACTTTGAAACTCGCAATATGTGCGTATTGGTACATATTTTGTGGTTTGCAAAACCGTTGCCATATTTACTGATGAGATCAGGCTAAAAACGAAACCAACTGAATAGCCTAATGTGACATCTTGCATTTATACACATATCCGGACAGACAACAGTCTGCAGTGTATACACACATTTAAAAATGGGACTGTATTTTTAAGAAAATGCATAAACTTATAAAAATATAAGAACAAAGTATGTTTTAAAAAGAGCTGTGGTTAGCCCAGCACACCATTAATTTACACTGTTTAACCATTAGACACAAACACACACACACACACACACACACACACACACACACACACACACACACACACACACACACATATATATATATTTGGAGGTGTGTGAAAGCTCTAGTCTGAAATTCAGGGTTTTTGCTTCGTATCAATCAGATCGAAAGTAACCAAGTACTTGAGTAGTTTTTTCATGTAATACTTTTTTACTCTTACTCAAGGAACTATTACGATTGTTACTTTTACTTGAGTAAAGATTTTGGCTACTCTACCCACCTCTGTTTAGGAGCGCCCCCATCAGGCCGATTGGGATGAGTTTTGGTGTCGTTGTAGGTGGTGTGAGTATTACCAGCCCTGAAACTTTCCCCTCTCTACAACTTACGGTTTGGTCTGCCCTCTCCGTTTTAGAGGAGAATGCTGATCCTTGGAAACTTGAACAATTACAATAGAGTTTATGCTCTTGAGCCGCTAAAAAGATTGAATCCAGTATTTGGTGATAATGGCACATAACCAAAGATTTATAAGCACTTTTTCATAGACAGGGCATTTTTGAGCTGGAACATCACAGGTGTAACAATGTGGAAAGGAGAAAGCACAAAGATGATCATAATGGTCAGTAAGTCTTCACTGCTAGTGAAGTCAGTAAGCTTCTCTCTCTCTCTCTCTCTCTCTCTCTCTCTCTCTCTCTCTCTCTCTCTCTCTCTCTCTCTCTCTCTCTCTCTCTCTCTCTCTCTCTCTCTCTCTCTCTGTGTTGCAGTCTGGGGATGTTCTATGTGATTGCCTTGGCTGGAGCTCATAAGCGTGTGATTGAGCAGCTCCGAGATCAGCTGGCCATGGTGAGACCCCACATCATTATGCTGCCTCTCCTTTGGGTGATGGTGAAGACTCTGAATGTGTGTGTTCTCTGTGCAGGAGGGCCGAGACAAGCGCTTCCTGATTGAGAAGCTGTGTCAGGCTCAGCAGGCTTCATACTCTCGCTCCCAGAACCCCAGGCCTCCGCGGGCCAGAACCGGTCCTGACGCGGGCCTGTATTTCGTAGAGCCGCCGGCGGTGCTGGAGACTCTGGCCTGACACTCGCTCTGCTCACTAACACTACAGCTCTTCACTGTGGTTTGGTTCTGTGTTTACATAATATACAGGTGTTTTGGGAATATATATTTGTTATGAGTGAAGTGCTTTACTATCGGCACAATAAACTCATAAAGCACTGGCTGAGCAACATTAAAGGGATTCTAATTAGACCCCATTGACATGCATTATACGAGCAGCGGATGGAGCTAAAAATCTTAGTTTGTGTTCTACTGAAGAAACAAACACACCTACATCTTGGATGCCCTGCAGATAAACATAAAATGTTAATTTTTGGGTGACCTATCCCTTTAAGGGATGTCACACTGAGTATTTAACTGTGTTTGACCCACTCAGACGTGTAAGAGTAGTTTTACGTGTGTGTGACAACATTCAGTTGTCAGTCTATGTATAAACTTGCTATATTTTGCGTTTACAAACACATTCCTGGCCCTTTGTTTGTTTTGTGTTTTTGTGTGTGTATTTTTAGTTAACTGAGTTAAGTTAACCAAACCAAGGGAAGCTGGGTGTGTGGTTATTTCAGCAGTTAGTCCCTGCTGGGCAATAGAGAAAGCATTTGATAATTATGGATGCAGTTTTTACTTTATTTTAATTCACTGAGATTCATACAGGTGTTTCATAGACTGTAGCATCACCAAGCTCTAATAACACACATACTGACTACTTTCTCGAACAAAACACTATGTAACAGCACAATTTATGGTATTATGTATTAAACATGTGTGCAAAAAAAATGGTCTTGTTGTGTCCTTCAAGAAAAAAATGAAAATATATAAGGAATTATGACGCTGAGGGCTTTTATTTTGACGGGTTGTTATGACGCTGAAGGCTTTTAATTTGACGGGCTGTTATGACGCTGAGGGCTTTTATTTTGACGGGTTGTTATGACGCTGAAGGCTTTTAATTTGACGGGATGTTATTACGCTGAGGGCTTTTAATTTGACGGGCTGTTATGACGCTGAGGGCTTTTAATTTGACGGGATGTTATTACGCTGAGGGCTTTTATTTTTACGTGCTGTTATGACGCTGAGGGCTTTTATTTTGACGGGCTGTTATGACGCTGAGGGCTTTTATTTTGAAGGGCTGTTATGACGCTGAGGGCTTTTATTTTTACGGGTTGTTATGACGCTGAAGGCTTTTAATTTGACGGGCTGTTATGACGCTGAGGGCTTTTAATTTGACGGGCTGTTATTACGCTGAGGGCTTTTATTTTTACGGGTTGTTATGACGCTAAGGGCTTTTATTTTGACGGGCTGTTATGACGCTGAGGGCTTTTATTTTGACGGGCTGTTATTACGCTGAGGGCTTTTAATTTGACGGGCTGTTATTACGCTGAGGGCTTTTATTTTTACGGGTTGTTATGACGCTGAAGGCTTTTAATTTGACGGGATGTTATTACGCTGAGGGCTTTTATTTTGACGGGATGTTATTACGCTGAGGGCTTTTATTTTGACGGGATGTTATTACGCTGAGGGCTTTTATTTTGACGGGTTATGACGCTGAAGGCTTTTAATTTGACGGGATGTTATTACGCTGAGGGCTTTTATTTTGACGGGTTGTTATGACGCTGAGGGCTTTTAATTTGACGGGCTGTTATGACGCTGAGGGCTTTTATTTTGACGTGCTGTTATGACGCTTAGGGCTTTTATTTTGACGTGCTGTTATGACGCTAAGGGCTTTTAATTTGAAGGGCTGTTATTACGCTGAGGGCTTTTATTTTTACGGGCTGTTATGACGCTGAGGGCTTTTAATTTGACGGGCTGTTATTACGCTGAGGGCTTTTATTTTTACGGGCTGTTATTACGCTGAGGGCTTTTATTTTTACGGGTTGTTATGACGCTGAGGGCTTTTAATTTGACGGGCTGTTATTACGCTGAGGGCTTTTAATTTGACGGGCTGTTATGACGCTGAGGGCTTTTATTTTTACGGGTTGTTATGACGCTGAGGGCTTTAAATTTGACTGGCTGTTATGACGCTGAGGGCTTTTATTTTGAAGGGCTGTTATTACGCTGAGGGCTTTTATTTTGAAGGGCTGTTATGACGCTGAGGGCTTTTATTTTGACGGGCTGTTATGACGCTGAGGGCTTTTATTTTGACGGGTTGTTATGACGCTGAGGGCTTTTATTTTGACGGGCTGTTATGACGCTGAGGGCTTTTATTTTGACGGGCTGTTATGACGCTGAGGGCTTTTATTTTGACGGGCTGTTATGACGCTGAGGGCTTTTATTTTGACGGGTTGTTATGACGCTGAGGGCTTTTATTTTGACGGGTTGTTATGACGCTGAGGGCTTTTATTTTGACGGGTTGTTATGACGCTGAGGGCTTTTATTTTGACGGGCTGTTATGACGCTGAGGGCTTTTATTTTGACGGGCTGTTATGACGCTGAGGGCTTTTAGTTTGACGGGTTGTTATGACGCTGAGGGCTTTTATTTTGACGGGCTGTTATGACGCTGAGGGCTTTTATTTTGACGGGTTGTTATGACGCTGAGGGCTTT
This sequence comes from Pseudorasbora parva, assembly GCF_024679245.1. Lineage (NCBI taxonomy): Eukaryota > Metazoa > Chordata > Actinopteri > Cypriniformes > Gobionidae > Pseudorasbora > Pseudorasbora parva. The sequence continues at coordinate 182,596 of NC_090175.1, read as the reverse complement.
TATTTTGACGGGTTGTTATGACGCTGAGGGCTTTTATTTTGACGGGCTGTTATGACGCTGAGGGCTTTTAGTTTGACGAGCTGTTATGACGCTGAGGGCTTTTATTTTGACGGGTTGTTATGACGCTGAGGGCTTTTATTTTGACGGGCTGTTATGAAGCTGAGGGCTTTTAGTTTGACGGGCTGTTATGACGCTGAGGGCTTTTATTTTGACGAGCTGTTATGACGCTGAGGGCTTTTATTTTGACGGGCTGTTATGACGCTGAGGGCTTTTATTTTGACGGGCTGTTATGAAGCTGAGGGCTTTTATTTTGACGAGCTGTTATGACGCTGAGGGCTTTTATTTTGACGAGCTGTTATGACGCTGAGGGCTTTTATTTTGACGGGTTGTTATGACGCTGAGGGCTTTTATTTTGACGGGCTGTTATGAAGCTGAGGGCTTTTAGTTTGACGGGCTGTTATGACGCTGAGGGCTTTTATTTTGACGAGCTGTTATGACGCTGAGGGCTTTTATTTTGACGGGCTGTTATGAAGCTGAGGGCTTTTAGTTTGACGGGCTGTTATGACGCTGAGGGCTTTTATTTTGACGACCTGTTATGACGCTGAGGGCTTTTATTTTGACGGGTTGTTATGACGCTGAGGGCTTTTAATTTGACGGGCTGTTATGACGCTGAGGGCTTTTATTTTGACGGGCTGTTATGACGCTGAGGGCTTTTATTTTGACGGGTTGTTATGACGCTGAGGGCTTTTATTTTGACGGGCTGTTCGCGGATATCGGGGCCCGTGAGCGCAGAGAATTTTCGGTCCACCGCGAATCTTCGCAATTAAACCCGCGATCGATAATAAAGAAGTAATGATCGCGCAGCTGCGTGTTAGTGCACTTTAAACACACCCGCAGGTGAGTGTGTGTGAGCGTGTGTGTGTCAGCTCTGCAGATGTCAGTGTGAATAAAACATGTAGAGCACAAGTAAGCATAATGATCCATTCTGCATTAACGTTAATACGGTTAATTACACCTGACCACCGGTAGATTGTGTGTGTGTGTGTGTGTGTGTGTGTGTGTGTGTGTGTGTGTGTGTGTGTGTGTGTGTGTGTGTGTGTGTGTGAGAGAGAGAGAGAAAGTGTGTTTCTGAGTGTGTGTGTGTGTGTGTGTGAGAGAGAGAGAGAGAGAGAGAGAGAGAGAGAGAGAGAGTGAGTGAGTGTGTATTTGTATGAGTGTGTATTTGTGTTTGTTTTTGTGTGTAAGAGTGTGTTTGTATTTGTGTGTGTGTTTGTATGAGTGTGGTTTGTATGTGTGTGTGAGAGAGAGAGAGAGAGTGAGTGAGTGTGTATTTATATGAGTGTGTATTTGTGTTTGTTTTTGTGTGTAAGAGTGTGTTTGTATTTGTGTGTGTGTTTGTATGAGTGTGGTTTGTATGTGTGTGTGAGTGTGTGTGTGTGAGTGTGTCTATTCACCTTTATTTACAGCATTATATACAGTGGGTACGGAAAGTATTCAGACCCCTGTTATATTGCAGCCATTTGCTAAAATCTTTTTTTCCATTAATGTACACACATCACCCCATGACAGAACAACACAGAAATGTTGACATTTTTGCAGATTTATTAAAAAAGAAAGACTGTAATATCCCATGGTCCTCAGTATGCAGAGCCTCTGCTCAGTGTTTAGCAGATCCCCCTTCTGATCTGATACCGCCGTGAGTGTTTTTGGGAAAGATGCCACACGTTTTCCACCGCTGGATTTGGGGATTGTCTGCCATTCCTCCTGCAGATCCTCTCCAGTTCTGAAGATCAGTCATGGAGTTGTTGTGAAGCCGCTCCTCCATTACTTTAGCTGTGCTTTGGGTCATTGTCTTGATGGAAGGTGAACCTTCGGCCCAGTCTGAGGTCTTCAGCTCTCTGGAGAAGGTTTTCGTCCAGAATATCCCTGTTCTTGGCCACATTCATCTTTCCCTCACTCACAGTCATCCTGTCTCTGCAGCTGAAAAACACCCCCACAGCATTATGCTGCCACCACCATGCTTCACTGTTGGGACTGTATTGGACAGGTGATATTGCCCTGAGGAGAGGCTTCCGTCGGCCACTCTGCCATAAAGCCCCGACTGGTGGAGGACTGCAGTGATGGCTGACTTTCTCCATCTCTCCATCTCTGGAGCTCAGCCTCGGTGATCTTTGGGTTCTTCTTTACCTCTCTCACCAAGGCTCTTCTCCCCGATAGCTCAGTTTGATGATCAGGCCAGCTCTAGGAAGGGTTCTGGTCGTCCCAAACGTCTACCATTTAGGGATTATGGAGGCCGCTGTGCTCTTAGGAACCTTAAGTGAAGCAGAAATGTTTTTGTAACCTTGGCCAGATCTGTGCCTTGCCACAATTCTGTCTCTGAGCTCTGCAGGCAGGTCCTTTCCTAATCAAGTCCAATCAGTATAATCAGTATAACAAATGAAGGTGTAGAACCGTCTCAAGGATGATCAGAAGAAATGGACAGCACCTGAGTTAAATATATGAGTGTCACAGCAAAGGGTCTGAATACTGAGGACCATGTGATATATCAGTGTTGTGTGTTTGATAGTCATATATTCACTTATGTTCAACCTCTGTGTGTGTGTGTGTGTGTGTAGAGCGTCCCGAGTCCGGTGGTCATGGCGTCGGCCCCAGAGGCGGTGCACTACATCCACCTCCACAACTCCAGCCAGTCGGTCCTGGAGGCGCTGCGGTCCCAGCGGCGGAAAGGCCTGTTCTGTGACGTGACGGTCCGCATCCACGACGCCTCTCTGCGGGCTCATGCCTGTGTGCTGGCGGCCGGGAGCCCCTTCTTCCAGGATAAGCTCCTGCTGGGCCACTCGGAGATCTCGGTGCCGCCGCTGGTGCCGGCGGAGACAGTGAAGCAGCTGGTGGACTTCATGTACAGCGGCTCACTGGTGGTGCTCCACTCACAGGCCCTCTGCATCCTCACCGCCGCCTCCATCCTGCAGATCAAGACCGTCATCGACGAGTGCACTCAAATCATCTCGCAGCGCCGTGCTGCGGTGGGAGGGGCCTCGGCTGGGGGGGCGGGGCCTAAGCAGGAGGAGGGCGGGGGCGGCGGGAAGGGCCGGGAGAGTGCTGCGCTGCAGGGATTCGCTTACGGCATGGCAGCCGATTGTGGTTCAGACATGGCGGCTGCTCTGGGGGGCGGAGCTCAGGCAGAGGGCGGCGGTCTGGAAGGGGGTGGAGTCGGCCCTCTGATGCCCCTCAGCGAGTTAGGGGGTGGGGCCATGTGTAGAGGGGAGGGGCTTGCTGTTGCAGGGGGCGGGGCCATGCTGAAGCCCTCGAGCTGCTCTCAGGAGATCAGCTATATGCTGAGTGCGGAGCGCGCGGCGAACGAGCGGCAGATGGGGGCGGAGTATGGCGGGGTGGAGGCGGAGCTTGTGAGCGCCGTGGAGCGCTTCAGCGAAGACGATGAGAGGGACGCACAGGACGACAGAGACGCAGAGCGGGACAGGCAGACCGCACACACACGCAAACAGAGGCAGCCGCTACGCCTGCAGGTACGCCACGCTGTGTGTGTGTGTGTGTGTGTGTGTGTGGGTCGCAGCGCAGCGCTGAATGGTGTGTGTGTGTGTGTGTGTGACAGGTGCTGGGCGGAGACGAGGTGGTGGTGAAGAATGAGGGTGTGCAGGAAGGGGAGGCTCTGTTTGAGATGGACGAGAGAGGAAACTCCTCCCACCAGCCCAGCTACACACAGGTAAAGCACACACAGACACACGGGCCGCAGAGGTGCAGAAACGAGCCTGATTGTGTGTTCCAGGGCGGGTTCTACGAGGACTCCGGAGTCTTCTCTAGCGGCTTCTGGTCTCAGGCGGATCCACAGGCGTCTCTGGGCTCCAACCCCCGCGGCCGGGTCAACAAACCACTCTCACCACAGCCACCGTCTTCACAGAACCTCGGCGGACAGGTGTGACGGGGCAGGGCAAGAGGGCGGAGTCAGGTGTGATGGGGTGGGGCCAGGGACGGAGTCAGGTGTGATGGGGCGGGGCCAGGGACGGGTTCTGGTGTGACGGGGCGTGTTGGGTCGGGTGGGGTGGGGTCACGGGGCGGAGTCAGGTGTGATGGGGCGGGGCCAGGGACGGGTTCTGGTGTGACGGGGCGTGTTGGGTCGGGTCGGGTGGGGTCATGGGGCGGAGTCAGGTGTGGCAGGGCCAGGGTCAGGTTTGACTGGCGTCCCTGCTGAAGCTCTCTCTCTTCTCAGATGTTGTTCCAGTTTCCTGCCAGCGAATCACAGACCTCGTCCTTCTTTGTGGGCGGACCCATGGTGATCGACAACTTGGCTGAACCGTGCCAGCAAGCCCCGCCCCCTGCTCCTCTGACCCCGGCTCCGCCCCCCTCCACCCCAGCATGCATTGCAGGTCCAAGCTTCACTCCTCAGGGCTCCGAGACGTCCTTTGACTGCAGCCACTGCGGAAAGTCTCTGCGCTCCCGCAAGAACTACAGCAAACACATGTTCATCCACTCCGGTACGCAGAACACACACTTACACTCTTACTGTAGAGACTCAAACACATGTTCATCCACTCCAGTACACACACTTACACTTTTACTTACACTCTTACACACTTACACTCTTACTGTAGAGACTCAAACACATGTTCATCCACTCTGGTACACACACTTACACTTTTACTTACACTCTTACACACTTACACTCTTACTGTAGAGACTCAAACACATGTTCATCCACTCCGGTACACACACTTACACTTTTACTTACACTCTTACACACTTACACTCTTACTGTAGAGACTCAAACACATGTTCATCCACTCTGGTACGCACACTTACACTTTTACTTACACTCTTACACACTTACACTCTTACTGTAGAGACTCAAACACATGTTCATCCACTCTGGTACACACACTTACACTTTTACTTACACTCTTACACACTTACACTCTTACTGTAGAGACTCAAACACATGTTCATCCACTCCAGTACACACACTTACACTTTTACTTACACTCTTACACACTTACACTCTTACTGTAGAGACTCAAACACATGTTCATCCACTCCGGTACACACACTTACACTTTTACTTACACTCTTACACACTTACACTCTTACTGTAGAGACTCAAACACATGTTCATCCACTCCGGTACACACACTTACACTTTTACTTACACTCTTACACACTTACACTCTTACTGTAGAGACTCAAACACATGTTCATCCACTCCGGTACACACACTTACACTTTTACTTACACTCTTACACACTTACACTCTTACTGTAGAGACTCAAACACATGTTCATCCACTCTGGTACGCAGAACACACACTTACTGTATTCCTCATGATTTACCGTAGAGGCTCCTCATGACTCACCGTAGAGGCTCCTCATGATTTACCGTAGAGGCTCCTCATGATTTACCGTAGAGGCTCCTCATGACTTACCGTAGAGGCTCCTCATGATTTACCGTAGAGGCTCCTCATGATTTACCGTAGAGGCTCCTCATGACTCACCGTAGAGGCTCCTCATGATTTACCGTAGAGGCTCCTCATGATTTACCGTAGAGGCTCCTCATGATTTACCGTAGAGGCTCCTCATGACTTACCGTAGAGGCTCCTCATGATTTACCGTAGAGGCTCCTCATGATTTACCGTAGAGGCTCCTCATGACTTACCGTAGAGACTCCTCATGATTTACCGTAGAGGCTCCTCATGATTTACCGTAGAGGCTCCTCATGATTTACCGTAGAGGCTCCTCATGATTTACCATAGAGACTCCTCATGATTTACCGTAGAGACTCCTCATGATTTACCGTAGAGACTCCTTATGATTTACCGTAGAGACTCCTCATGATTTACCGTAGAGGCTCCTCATGATTTACCGTAGAGACTCCTCATGATTTGCCGTAGAGGCTCCTCATGATTTACCGTAGAGGCTCCTCATGATTTACCGTAGAGGCTCCTCATGACTTACCGTAGAGACTCCTCATGATTTACCGTAGAGGCTCCTCATGATTTACCGTAGAGACTCCTCATGATTTACCGTAGAGGCTCCTCATGATTTACCGTAGAGACTCCTCATGATTTGCCGTAGAGGCTCCTCATGATTTACCGTAGAGGCTCCTCATGATTTACCGTAGAGGCTCCTCATGATTTACCGTAGAGGCTCCTCATGATTTACCGTAGAGACTCCTCATGATTTACCGTAGAGGCTCCTCATGATTTACCGTAGAGACTCCTCATGATTTGCCGTAGAGGCTCCTCATGATTTACCGTAGAGGCTCCTCATGATTTACCGTAGAGGCTCCTCATGACTTACCGTAGAGGCTCCTCATGATTTACCGTAGAGACTCCTCATGATTTACCGTAGAGACTCCTCATGATTTACCGTAGAGACTCCTCATGATTTACCGTAGAGACTCCTCATGACTTACCGCAGAGGCTCCTCATGACTTACCGTAGAGACTCCTCATGATTTACCGTAGAGACTCCTCATGATTTACCGTAGAGACTCCTCATGATTTACCGCAGAGACTCCTCATGACTTACCGCAGAGGCTCCTCATGATTTACCGTAGAGGCTCCTCATGACTTACCGTAGAGACTCCTCATGATTTACCGTAGAGACTCCTCATGATTTACCGCAGAGACTCCTCATGATTTACCGCAGAGACTCCTCATGATTTACCGTAGAGGCTCCTCATGATTTACCGTAGAGGCTCCTCATGATTTACCGTAGAGGCTCCTCGTGATTTACCGCAGAGACTCCTCATGATTTACCGCAGAGACTCCTCATGATTTACCGTAGAGGCTCCTCATGATTTACCGTAGAGGCTCCTCATGATTTACCGTAGAGGCTCCTCGTGATTTACCGTAGAGACTCCTCATGATTTACCGTAGAGACTCCTCATGATTTACCGCAGAGACTCCTCATGATTTACCGTAGAGGCTCCTCATGATTTACCGTAGAGGCTCCTCATGATTTACCGTAGAGGCTCCTCGTGATTTACCGTAGAGGCTCCTCATGATTTACCGTAGAGACTCCTCATGATTTACCGCAGAGACTCCTCATGACTTACCGTAGAGACTCCTCATGATTTACCGTAGAGACTCCTCATGATTTACCGTAGAGACTCCTCATGATTTACCGTAGAGACTCCTCATGATTTACCGTAGAGGCTCCTCATGATTTACCGTAGAGGCATCTTAATGATTTACCGTAGAGGCTCCTCATGATTTACCGTAGAGGCTCCTCATGATTTACCGCAGAGGCTCCTCATGATTTACCGTAGAGGCTCCTCATGATTTACCGTAGAGGCATCTTAATGATTTACCGTAGAGGCTCCTCATGATTTACCGTAGAGGCTCCTCATTATTTGCCGTAGAGGCTCCTCATGACTTGCCGTAGAGACTCCTCATGATTTACTGTGTGTGTGTGTGTGTGTGTGTGTGTGTGTGTGTGTGTGTGTGTGTGTGTGTGTGTGTGCAGGTCAGAAGCCGCACCAGTGCAGCATCTGCTGGCGCTCCTTCTCGCTGCGGGATTACCTGCTGAAGCACATGGTGGTGCACACAGGTGTGCGTGCGTTCCAGTGCTCCGTCTGCAGCAAGCGCTTCACCCAGAAGAGTTCGCTGAACGTGCACATGCGGACCCATCGGGTGGAGCGCACCTTTACCTGCGGAGTGTGCCACCGCGCCTTCACTCACCGTACCCTGCTGGAGCGCCACGCCCTGCAGCACCAACACCCCTCGCCCAGCAAACCAGCCTCCGCCCACATGGAGCAGGGCGGCTCAGGCTCATAGATCCCCGCTTCAGCACACTCACAGACCTCATAAAACACACAAACCTCACGGAGCGACTCACACTAAACCAACACACCGTCCTGCGCGTGTGACGCCGGGGCTTTAGCGTCCGTTTTTAATGTTCTGCGTGTTTCTTAAGTGTTTTCATGGACTCATCAGAAACCACAATGACCTCAGGACCTGAAGAGACTTCAGAGCAGATTTATTACCTCCATTTTTATTTCAACATCAACCTCCATTTTTACATTTTTTATCAAGTATATGCATAAATCTTATGATATTTTTATGGTGACATGTTCTGTAAGGGTTTTCTGTTTGGCTCTAATGCTGCGCGGGATCATGGGATCTCTTATTCTTGGCTTTGGTTTGGTATCTAGCATGTGCTTTATGCTGCATGAGACTGCATTAAACGCTTGTGATGCTTCCCCGTCTGTGTGTCCTTTATTCATGACGTCTGGAGATTATGGGCATAATGGTGTGTGTGCAAGCTTAGCCTCACCACGAGTCACGACTTTATTCTGCGCTTGGGTCTCGGATCGTAAAGTGACTTTAATCTCACGCTTCTCGCAGGTCTGACTTTTTGCCCATCAGGAGTTAATTTTTTAATATTAAAAAGTAACATGATTTTTTTATTTTATTTATATATATTTGTACTTTAATCAAGCTTCCATTTTAATGAGCACAATTCTAGCTCTATATAATAAGTCCCGTCATCTTTATTTATATGGCACGTTTACAGTGCAGATTGTGTCAGAGCAGCTTCACAGTGTTAAACGGGACGATACTGCAGCAGAATTAGATCTGCTTTGATTCTGTTTTGAATAAAGTATCTTCCCTTATGAAATTGAACCTGTTGTAGTTTAACCATGGTATTTGTGGTAAAACTGGTTAAATAAATGGTAATCAATTAGCCAATAAAACATAGTTACTACACTTTTACTATAATAAAACCATGGTTATTTTCCATAAGGTTTGGTTGGCATGTCTAGTTCTGGGAAGAGCCATAGGATCACTCAAGGCTTTAAGAATCTTCTTGCACATTTAGTGCGGAATCTGAACCTCTTTTCATTTACAATTTGACTATACTCGGGACTATTCTATGATATAATCAACTACTTTTTCAACTACTACTACTAGTTTATGTGCTCATATTATTATATAACTTAATATTTATGTCATCCTCCTCAATAAATTCCTCCAGAGCTCTTCTGGACTAAACAGCTTAATTCGCACATAACAGATAAAGAACATGCATATCTGTAGTTTATTACAGCAGATTACAGCGCATGCGCATCACTCGCGTCTAAAAGAGTCGACTCCTTCAGTGAATCGCAAGGGATTCAGACGCTGGCGTCCGTTTGAAAGAGTCGACTCTTTCAGCGAATCGCTATGGATTAAGACGCTGTTGTCCGTTTAAAAGAGTCGACTCCTTCAGTGAATTGCTATGGATTCAGACGCTATTGTCCGTTTGAAAGAGTCGACTCCTTCAGTGAATCGCTATGGATTCAGGCGCTGTTGTCCGTTTGAAAGAGTCGACTCCTTCAGTGAATCGCTATGGATTCAGACGCTGTTGTCCGTTTAAAAGAGTCGACTCTTTCAGCGAATCGCTATGGATTCAGACGCTGTTGTCCGTTTGAAAGAGTCGACTCCTCTGATAAACAGTAGTTGAGTCAGTCCAGTGGTCGGGTTCAGTTTGTTTGTCCAGTTTGGAGACGCAGAACGCGAACGATGGGTGAGATGCTCAAATCTGCAAACAACAACAGAGAAACAGCGTGACATGCTCAGAAACTGCTCAAACTGCTCACAAACAGCTCAAACTGCTCAAAAAACAGCTTAAATGCTCAGAAACTGCTCACAAACAGCTCGAACTCTGCCCAGAAAGAGCTCGCTGGGTGAAGTGGTGGCTGAGAGCCGTTTATGGGGACGTTTTGTTATGTTTTTAAGTAATTTGCTGTATTTAAAGCAGGACGGAAGGTGACTGGTTCGGAGAGAGAGAACGTGTGTGTGTGTGTGTGTGTGTGTGTGAGGGAGAAAGTGTGTGAAAGTTCACAGCTTTACCTGCGCAGTTAACATGATTCAGTGAAACGAAGTTTAGCCCAAAGATTAAAACCAATAATAAGTGATAGTGTAGATGAAGTAAACAAGGAAATGTTTTTAATAAATAAATATAAAAATTAAATATATTCAACAGGACAACAAATAGATGTAACTTAGACACATATTTCCCAATAATAGTATAGATTTTAAGTTTAAGAGTGTTAAAATATAGCCTGCTGTGGTCAGAATATGAGTCTGCTGCTCATTGGGCTTTAATTATGGGGTGTGTTTCAACCCAACCAGGAAAGCCCTCGATTGGACAGACCTGCAACGAATCAGAGCAGCGGAGCGACGCATAACATAACTTTAGCTTTGCTCATTTGGTCATATTTGGAGGCTGTGTCCTCCTGTAGGCTGCAGTATACGGAGCGTCCTACACGAGTGTCCTCAAATAAACCAGGTGGCCTTCGTAGGACACACAGGCAGAAAGTATCGTTGCTATGCCAACACGTTCAGCCTCGTTGCGCTCTCACGCATTATCTGAATGAAAATTACTTATAACTTGAAAAATCTCATCATAGTGGGCGGGCCTGTGCTCGTCAGGCAGTCCTGCTGGCTACGTCCCTGATATAGACCCAGGAATGTGAATTTTAGCTGGCAATGTTGCCAAAATAACACACATTATACCCCCCCAATGACATTTTTCGGCTGTTCGGCTATGGTGAGTTTGGCTGTAGGCGGGGTTGAGTTTGAATGTGGGCGGGGCTGAGTTTGGCTGTAGGCGGGGTTGAGTTTGAATGTGGGCGGGGCTGAGTTTGGCTGTGGGCGGGGCTGAGAGCGGTTGTGGGTGGGACGGGCTGAGTGCATCTGTGGGCGGGGCTGAATTCGGCTGGGGGCGGGGTGGGCTGTGTTTAGCGGTGGGCGGGGCTTATTCTGGCTGTGGGCGGGGCTGAGTGCGGCTGTGGGCGGGTTATGTTCACCTGTGGGCGTGGCTGAGTTCGGCTGGGGGCGGGGCTGAGTGTGGCTGTGGGTGGGGGCTTATTTTGGATCTAGGCGGGGCTGAGTGCGGCTGTGGGTGGGTTGTGTTCACCTGTGGGCGTGGCTGAGTTCGGCTGGGGGCGGGGCTGAGTGCGGCTTTGGGCAGGGCTAGGTTTGGCTGTGGGCGAGGCTGAGTTTGGCTGTGGGCGGGGTGGGTTGTGTTTGGCGGTGGGCGGGGCTTATTGTGGCTGTGGGCGGGGCTGAGTGCAGCTGTGGGCGGGTTATGTTCACCTGTGGGCGTGGCTGAGTTTGGCTGTGGGCGTGGCTGAGTTCGGCTGTGGGCGGAGCTGAGTGTGGCTGTGGGCGTGGCTGAGTTCGGCTGTGGGCGGAGCTGAGTGCGGCTATGGGCGTGGCTGAGTGCGGCTGTGGGCGTGGCTGAGTTCGGCTGTGGGCGGAGCTGAGTTCGCCTGTGGGCGGAGCTGAGTGCGGCTGTGGGCGGGTTATGTTCACCTGTAGGCATGGCTGAGTTTGGCTGTGGGCGGGTTATGTTCACCTGTGGGCGTGGCTGACCGTGGTGATCCACTTTTGCGACACGACTGAAGCGTGATGTTTGGCTAACATCCAGGCTACATAAAATAGGGCTGTCAAAAGATTAATCTCATCCAAAATAAACGTTTGTGTTTGCACAATGTGTGTGTATTGTGTATAATTATGTCTCCTTTGTATCCTGTCGCCCTTGGCTTGCTCAGTTGGGGACACTAACATCATGATCCAAGTATAAATTAAATGTATTAATTAGGTCATATTTAATTCTATAAACTATCCAAATCTAGTTTTGTTGCAGTATTGTCCTGTTTAACACTGTGAAGCTGCTTTCAAACAATCGTCATTGTAAAAGCGCTATATAAATAAAGCTAGCTGATTGATTGATTTACTTGCATGTGTGTGTGTGTGTGTGTGTGTGTGTGTGTGTGTGTGTGTGTGTGTGTGTCTACAGCCTCCGCGATGGCAGTTCGGGTGTGTCGCCGTGGGAACCGGTTGGCACTGCACATGCTCAGTAGGAGTGTGTCTGACAGCAGTGTGTCCGTCGAGACCCTCGGTGAGCTTGACTCGCACACATACACACACTCACACACACACACACACACTCTGTTTTCCCGGTCCGCCATCGGGGCTTTCTTCCAGGAGCGGCCCCTGCTCTCGAACCCGTTTACCCAGGATGCCCTGCTGCGAGCCTACCTGCGGCGGCACCTGCCTGTGGCGGCGGTGGAGGCGGAGCTTCAGCGGTTCGGCCAGCGGGTGGTGTCGGAGCTGGAGCCGCTGGGCCGGCAGTGTGAGCTCCATCCGCCCGCGCTGCAGCGCTACGACCCCTGGGGGCGCCGTGTGGACCGCATACTCACCTGCCCCGCATGGGCCCGCCTCAGGGCCGTCTCTGCACACGAGGGCCTGGTGGCGGACGGCTACGAGCGGGCCTACGGGGACTGGAGGTCAGTGGTCAGCCCTACATGTGTTCCTCCATCCCGCCGCAGCGTCATTACACTGAGTGTGTGTGTGTGTGTGTGTGTGTGTGTGTGTGTGTGTGTGTGTGTGTGTGTGTGTGTGTGTGTGTGTGTGTGTGTGTGTGTGCGCAGTCGTGTGTATCAGATGAGCAAGATGTACCTGTTTGCTCCATCCGCTGGACTCTACACCTGCCCACTGGCCATGACGGACGGAGCTGCTAAAGTCCTCGAGGTAACACGCACACACACACACATACACACATGCTCCAAACGCTCCCGCTTTCCAGTAATATCGTAATGACGATTGTCCTGCTACTAATCCGCCAATACATCACTCAACCAGCAGTCACGGAAGAGACAAGTGTGACTGACGCATTAACTTCCTGTGTGTGTGTGTGTGTGTGTGTGTGTGTGTGTGTGTGTGTGTGTGTGTGTGTGTGTGTGTGTGTGTGTGTGTGTGTGTGTGTAGGCTTTAGGTATGCCGGACAGAGAAGCGTTTGAGCGTTTGACCTCACGTGATGAGATGAGATTCTGGACGTCAGGACAGTGGATGACCGAGAGGAGAGGAGGATCTGACGTCTGTGAGACACACACACACACACACACACACACAGACTCACACACACACTCACTCACTCACACACTCACTCACTCACTCACTCACACACTCACTCACACACTCACTCACACACTCACTCACTCACACACTCACTCACACACTCACTCACTCACTCACTCACACACTCACTCACTCACTCACTCACTCACTCACTCACTCACTCACTCACTCACTCTCACTCACTCACTCACTCACTCACTCACACACTCACTCACTCACTCACTCACTCTCACTCACTCACTCACTCACTCACTCACTCACTCACTCACACACTCACTCACTCACTCACTCTCACTCACTCACTCACTCACTCACTCACTCACTCACTCACTCACTCACTCTCACTCACTCACTCACTCACTCACTCACTCACTCACAGTGTTTGTGATACAGTCATTCGTCAGTCTCTAATGTGATGCTGTTGTTGTCATAGCGAGCGGTACGGAGACGGTTGCCAGGCGACAGCAGGGCGGAGGGTTCAAGCTGTATGGCTTTAAATGGTTCACGTCGGCAACAGATGCTGACATGACGCTCACACTGGCCCGCATCACAGATGAACATGGACACACTACACCGGTACACACACGCACACGCACACACACACTCATCAGACATAACATTATGACCGTGACTAACACGATGATCTCTTCATCTCCTGTTAGTGGGTGGGATATATTAGGCAGCAAGTGAACATTTAGTCCTCAGAGTTGATGTGTGTGAAGCAGGAGAAATGGGCAAGCGTAAGGATTTGAGCGAGTTTGGCCAGATTGTGACGGCTAGACGACTGGGTCAGAGCATCTCCAAAACTGCAGCTCTTGTGGGCTGTTCCCGGTCTGCAGTGGTCAGTATCTATCAAAAGTGCTCCAAGGAAGGACCAGTGGAGAACCGGCCACAGGGTCATGGGCGGCCAAGGCTCATTGATGACCGTGGGGAGCGAAGGCTGGCCCGTGGGGTCCGATCAAACAGACGAGCTACTGGAGCTCAAACTGCTCCAGAAGTTAATGCTGGTTCTGATAGAAAGCTGTCAGAATACACAGAGCAGCTCAGTTATGCCTAATCAGTTTATATTATTTTGTCTCTTTTTTGTCCATCTCTCGGTGTGTGTGTGTGTGTGTGTGTGTGTGTGTGTGTGTGTTTGTGTGTGTGTGTGTGTGTGTGTGTGTGTGTGTAGGGCAGCAGGGGTCTGTCTCTGTTCATGGCTGAGGTCTGGAACTCTGACGGCTCGTCTAACGGGATTGAGGTTCAGAGGCTGAAGGATAAACTGGGAACGAGGCAGGTGCCGACAGCGGAGCTGCTGCTGGACGGCATGAACGCGAGACTGGTAACACACACTCACACACTCTCACACACACTCAAACACACACACACTCACAGGCGTCCATCCATCCACTGTGCTAATGTGTGTGTGTGTGTGTGTGTGTGTGTGTGCAGCTGTCAGAGGAGGGCCGCGGTGTAGCCTCCATCGCCAACATGCTTACCATCACTCGCATCTACAACACCGTGTGCGCTGTGGCAGCCATGAGGAGGTGATTATACCACACAGTCTCACCCACACACACACACTCACTCACTCACACTCACTCACACACACTTTTCCGCAGATGGAGCCAGGCGGGATGCAGCCGCCCGCTTGTGTCTCTAATGTTTCTCTCGGATTGTCTGATCATCTGGGTTAGTTTGGTGTATTTGAGAGACTGCAGTGGCACAGGTGACCTGCCAGCCTGATCTGAGAGCCAGAGATTCGAGAGGAATGTCGGCTCGCTTCAGAAGGTTCCTGGTCAGCCTGATCTGAGAGCCAGAGATTCGAGAGGAATGTCGGCTCGCTTCAGAAGGTCCCTGGTCAGCCTGATCTGAGAGCCAGAGATTCGGGAGGAATGTTGGCCCACTTCAGAAGGTCCCTGGTCAGCCTGATCTGAGAGCCAGAGATTCGAGAGGAATGTCGGCTCGCTTCAGAAGGTTCCTGGTCAGCCTGATCTGAGAGCCAGAGATTCGAGAGGAATGTCGGCTCGCTTCAGAAGGTCCCTGGTCAGCCTGATCTGAGAGCCAGAGATTCGGGAGGAATGTTGGCCCACTTCAGAAGGTCCCTGGTCAGCCTGATCTGAGAGCCAGAGATTCGGGAGGAATGTTGGCCCACTTCAGAAGGTCCCTGGTCAGCCTGATCTGAGAGCCAGAGATTCG